>NC_061513.1:209857903-209899593 GCF_022539505.1 Lolium rigidum | reverse complement strand
CGGGTCTTATTCGAAGACTTGGAGACCAACTCTTGGGGATCCACCTATATAATGAGGGGCCAAGGGAGGGGGCCGGCCACCCCAAGACCACAACCTGGCCGCCCCCCTTGAGTGGCCGGCCACCCCCTCCCAAACCCTAGCCGTCCCCTTCTCCTCCATAGCTCTCGCGTGCTTTAGCGAAGCTCCGCCGGAGTTCTCCACCGCCACCGACACCACGCCGTCGTCTTGTCGGATTCAAGAGGAGCTACTACTTCCGCTGCCCGGCTGGAACGGGAGGTGGACGTCGTCTTCATCAACAACCGAACGTGTGACCGAGTACGGAGGTGCTGCCCGTTCGTGGCGCCGGAACCGATCGTGATCAAGATCTTCTACGCGCTTTTGCAAGCGGCAAGTGAACGTCTACCGCAGCAACAAGAGCCTCATCTTGTAGGCTTTGGAATCTCTTCAAGGGTGAGACTCGATACCCCCTCGTTGCTACCGTCTTCTAGATTGCATCTTGGCTTGGATTGCGTGTTCGCGGTAGGAATTTTTTTGTTTTCTATGCAACGTTGTCCTACATATACATAACATTGATGTTAAACGAATGAAATTGAATGATAATTCTACTTATATGTGGCACTGTCGTCTTGGTCATATTGGAGTGAAACGCATGAAGAAACTCCATACTGATGGATTACTTGAATCACTTGACTTTGAGTCACTTGATAGATGCGAAGCATGTCTAATGGGAAAAATGACTAAGACTCCATTTTACTGGTATGATGGAGCGAGCTACTCGACTTATTGGAAATCATACATACCGATGTATGCGGACCAATGAGCGTAGCATCGCGCGGTGGTTATCGTTATGTTCTAACCTTCACGAGATGATGCGAGTAGATATGGGTATATCTATTTCATGAAACATAAATCCGAAACTTTTGAGAAGTTTAAGGAATTCCAAAGTGAAGTAGAAAATCAACGTAACAAGAAGATTAAATTTCTACGATCTGATCGCAGAGGTGAATATCTGAGTTATGAGTTTGGCATGCATTTAAAGAAATGCGGAATACTTTCACAATTGACACCGCCGGGAACACCACAACGAAACGGTGTGTCCGAACGTCGTAATCGAACTCTCTTAGATATGGTTCGTTCTATGATGTCTCTTACTGATTTGCCGTTATCATTTTGGAGTTATGCATTAGAGACAGCCGCATTCACTTTAAATAGAGCACCATCAAAATCCGTAGAAACGACACCGTAGGAATTATGGTTTAATAAGAAACCTAAGCTGTCGTTCCTTAAAGTTTGGGGTTGCGAAGCCTATGTAAAAAAGTTACAACCGGACAAGCTAGAACCCAAAGCGGAGAAATGCGTCTTCATAGGATACCCTAAGGAAACTATAGGGTACACTTTCTATCACAGATCCGAAGGCAAAATCTTTGTTGCTAAGAACGGAACCTTTCTTGAGAAAGAATTTCTCACTAAAGAATTGACTGGAAGAAAAAGTAGAACTCGATGAGATTGATGAATCTATACTCGTTGATCAGAGTAGCGCGATCATCGGAAGTTGTACCTGTACCGCCTACACCGACAACGAGAGGAAGCTAATGATAATGATCATGAAACTTCGAACGAGGAAACTACCGAACCTCGCGGATCGACAAGGGAACGTGCCACTCCTGATTGGTATGATCCTTGTCTAAATGTCATGATTGTGGATAACAATGATGAGGACCCTGCGACGTATGAAGAAGCGATGATGAGCCTAGATTCCAACAAATGGCAAGAAGCCATGAAATCCGAAATGGGATCCATGTATGACAACAAAGTATGGACTTTGGTAGACTTACCTGATAGCCGCAAGGCTGTCGAGAATAAATGGATCTTCAAGAGAAAAACAGATGCTGATGGTAATATTAACGTCTATAAATCTCGACTTGTCGCAAAGGGTTTCCGACAAATTCAAGGTGTTGACTACGATGAGACTTTCTCACCTGTAGCGAAGCTAAAATCTGTGAGGATTTTGTTCGCAATAGCTGCATTTTTCGATTATGAGATTTGGCAGATGGATGTCAAAACGGCGTTCCTTAATGGAGACATTGAGGAAGAGTTGTATATGGTACAACCCAAAGGTTTTGTCGATCCTAAAAATGCTGACAAAGTATGCAAACTTCAGCGTTCAATTTATGGACTGAAGCAAGCATCAAGAAGTTGGAACCGACGCTTTGATAAGGTAATCAAAGACTTCAGGTTTATACAGTGCCATGGAGAGGCCTGTATTTACAAGAAAGTGAGTGGGAGCTCTGTAGCATTCCTGATATTATATGTAGATGGCATATTATTGATTGGGAATGATATAGAACTATTAAGCAGTGTAAAAGGTTATTTGAATAACAGTTTTTCAATGAAAGACCTTGGTGAAGCATCGTATATATTAGGCATCAAGATTTATAGAGATAGATCAAGACGCCTAATAGGGCTATCACAGAGTACATACTTGGACAAGATTCTAAAGAAGTTTAGAATGGACGAAAGTAAGAAAGGGTTTTTACCTATGTTACCGGGCAAGGTCTTGTGTAAGACTCAAGGACCGGCTACGGCGAGAAGAAAGAGAAAGGACGAGTCGGATCCCCTATGCTTCGGCGAGTAGGCTCTATTATGTATGCCATGCTATGTACAAGACCGGATATAGCGCATGCGCGTTAGTTTGACTAGCAGATATCAAAGTGATCCGGGAATGGAACACTGGACAGCGGTCAAGAATATCCTGAAGTACTTGAAAAGAACTAAGGATATGTTTCTTTGTTATGGAGGTGACCAAGAGCTCGTTGTAACAAGTTACACCGATGCAAGTTGGAACACCGATCCCGATGACTCTAAGTCACGGTGCGGGTACGTGTTTATATTGAATGGTGCTGCGATGAACCGGGCAAGCTCGAAGCGGTGCACGGTGGCGAAGTCTTCAACGAGAATCAGAGTACATAGCGGCTTCGGAGGCTTCATCGAAGCGGTATGGATGAAGAGGTTCATTGTAGAGCTCGGTGTGGTTCCTAGTGCATTGGACCCACTAGTCATATACTGTGACAACATGGGTGCCATCGCCAATGCACAAGAACCAAGGTCACACAAGAGGCTGAAGCATATCAAGCTGCGTTACCACACGATTCGCGAGTACATCGAAGATGAAGAAGTAAAGATTTGCAAAGTACACACTGATCTGAATGTAGCAGATCCGTTGACTAAAGCTCTCCCTAGGGCAAAGCATGACCAACACCAGAATGCCATGGGTGTTAGGTTCCTTACAATGTAATCTAGATTATTGACTCTAGTGCAAGTGGGAGAGCTGTTGGAGATATGCCCAAGAGGCAATAATAAAAGTGGTTATTATATATCTTTATGTTTATGATAAATGTTTATATACCATGCTATAATTGTATTAACCGAAATATTGATACATGTGTGATATGTAAACAACAAAGAGTCCCTAGTATGCCTCTTATCTAGCTTGTTGATTAATGGATGATTAGTTTCATAATCATGAACATTGGATGTTATTAATAACAAGGTTATATCATTGTATGAATGATGTAATGGACACACCCAATTAAGCGTAGCATAAGATCACGTCATTAAGTTATTTGCTATAAGCTTTCGATACATAGTTACCTAATCCTTATGACCATGAGATCATGTAAATCACTTATACCGGAAAGGTACTTTGATTACATCAAACGCCACTGCGTAAATGGGTGGTTATAAAGGTGGGATTAAGTATCCGGAAAGTATGAGTTGATGCAT
Organism: Lolium rigidum; assembly: GCF_022539505.1. NCBI lineage: Eukaryota > Viridiplantae > Streptophyta > Magnoliopsida > Poales > Poaceae > Lolium > Lolium rigidum. The sequence goes on along the minus strand of NC_061513.1, from coordinate 209,895,810 downwards.
ATGGATCAACAGTGGGATTTGTCCATCCCGATGACGGATAGATATACTCTGGGCCCTCTCGGTGGAATGTCGTCTAATGTCTTGCAAGCATATGAATAAGTTCATAAGAGACCACATACCACGGTACGAGTAAAGAGTACTTGTCAGGAGATGAGGTTGAACAAGGTATAGAGTGATACCGATGATCAAACCTCGGACAAGTAAAATATCGCGTGACAAAGGGAATTGGTATCGTATGTAAATGGTTCATTCGATCACTAAAGTCATCGTTGAATATGTGGGAGCTATTATGGATCTCCAGATCCCGCTATTGGTTATTGGTCGGAGTGAGTACTCAACCATGTCCGCATAGTTCGCGAACCGTAGGGTGACACACTTAAAGTTGGATGTTGAAATGGTAGAACTTGAATATGGAATGGAGTTCGAATATTTGTTCGGAGTCCCGGATGAGATCCCGGACATCACGAGGAGTTCGGAATGGTCGGAGAATAAGATTCATATATAGGAAGTCATTTTATAAGATTTAAAATGATCCGGAAGGTTCTATGGAAGGTTCTAGAAGGTTCTAGAAAAATCCGGAAGAAACCACTAAGGAAGGAGGAGTCCCGGTGGGACTCCACCTCCCATGGCCGGCCAACCCTAAGGGGGAGGAGTCCCAAGTGGACTCCCTAAGGGGGCCGGCCACCCCCACATGGAAGGGGGAATCCCACCCCAAGTGGGATCCCCACCTTGGGTAGGTTTCCCTATCACATGGAAGGTTTTGGGTTCGGGTCTTATTCGGAGACTTGTAGTCCAACACTTGGGGCTTCCACCTATATAATGAGGGGCCAAGGGGAGGGGGCCGGCCACCCCAAGACCACAAGGTGGCCGCACCCCTTAGTGGCCGGCGCCCCCCTCTCCCAAACCCTAGCGGCCTCTCTCCTCCACCACATCCCGCACGCTTAGCGAAGCTCCGCCGGGTTTCTCCACCACCACCGACACCACGCCGTCGTGCTGTCGGATTCAAGAGGAGCTACTACTTCCGCTGCCCGCTGGAACGGGGAGGTGGACGTCGTCTTCATCAACAACCGAGCGTGTGACCGAGTACGGAGGTGCTGCCCGTTCGTGGCGCCGTGATCAAGATCTTCTACGCGCTTTTGCAAGCGGCAAGTGAACATCTACCGCAGCAACAAGAGCCTCATCTTGTAGGCTTTGGAATCTCTTCAAGGGTGAGACTCGATAATCCCCTCGTTGCTACCGTCTTCTAGATTGCATCTTGGCTTGGATTGCGTGTTCGCGGTAGGAATTTTTTTGTTTTCTATGCAACGAATCCCTACACGCCTTTCCGAATAGGCACATCGCACTTGTCGTGGTGGCCCCCAAGAAGTCCACCACATACAAGTTATTTTCGCGATACCCAACGAATGCGACTTTTAGAGTCTTGCTCCACAAAAGGACCACAATATCATTACCAATGAAGACGGCAAAACCCATCTTGCCAAGGGCGGAAACGGATAACAAATTGTAACCAAGGGTTTTGACAAGCATGACATCCACAAGAGTAACGTTGTGTGCAACCACAACCTTGCCAAAACACAATACTTCGGATGAAGAATTATCGCCAAAGGAGACGGTGATATCATTTATGTTGGGCCTCAACTCCTTGACAAGATTCTTGCCGCCGGTCATATGACTTGTGCACCCACTATCAAGCACCCATTTTGACCCTCCGGTGGCATAGTCCTACATGAGATCAATTCTTGGATTTAGGTACCCATTTTTCAATGGGTCCTCTTTTGTTAGCAACAAGTGTCTTTGGGACCCAAATAGACCAAGCAACATAACCATCATATGGGCCAACATATTTTGCATAAACATCACCATAATAATCTTTAAATAAAACATAGTGAGGGTTAGCAATTCCCACACCATCATCATTAATGGTTTTGGCCTTTGGGGCTTCACCATTAGTGATAGCTTTCTTCTTTTCTTGTGCGGTCTTGGCCTTCTTCTTGTTTGCCTTCTTTGCCTTGGCATTAAAGCCAATGCCCTCCTTTCCATTGTTTGATCTTTATTTACTCAAAATATCATCCAAAGATAACTTATTTTGGGGAGAGGAGGCCTTAGCAAGTTCATCCTTTATCCTAGCATTTTCCTCAATAATATTTGCATGATCACAAGTAGAAGTAGAAGAGCTAGGCATATCATATTTAGTAAGCCTAATTTGAATTTGCTCATTAGACTTGGAGAGGAGAGAGTGTTCACTCTTCAAGGCTTTGTGAGCCTTGTCTAGTTCATCTAGATCCTTCACAAGTTTCTCATGATCAACACCAAATTTTTCCTTTTCCTTAAGCACTTTTACCTTAGCCTTAGCAAGATCTCTTTCTTTTGTAAGCTTAGCAATTTCATCTTGAGGTTCTTCAAGAGTTTCTAGCCTCTCTTCAAGAGAAGTTATAGTTTCTTGTCCTTCCTCAAGGGCATTTTTAAGAGCGGCTATTTCAAGAGAATCCTCTCTTTCTATTTGACATTTTTTATCAAGAGTATCATCTAGTTGTGCTAGACGAACCATGAGAGCCGAAACATGCCTTTTAGTGTCACCTTTCAAGTTAAGAATGAATTCATCAAAATCAAGCATTTCATGTTTCATTTTTAAGCTACCATGATCAACCCCTAGAGCATTTGATATGATAGGTATAGAGGGGTTAGGGGATGATACCTCGGAAGATTTAGCCATGAGGCAACTTTCCTACTTCGTTTGAACATCCTCATTGGGGGATTCAATTGGTGATGAAGAGTTGTTGGAGAGAGAAGCAAGAGCAACCAATCCATTAGAAGATTCATCTTCTTCTTCATCATCATCATCATAATCTCCGGATGTGTATTCTTCTTGAGTTGATAGCACAATAGATGTGTCCAAGGAGGACCTTGCCATGAAGCAATGTGCATTCTTGATGAGAGGGTTCTCATTGGGGGATTCAAAGAGAGATGAAGAGGGAATATTGGTGGTGGCAATGGCGGCCACTTCCTTTGAAGTTTCTTATTCATCACTACTACTCTCAACTTCATCGGAAGAATACTCTTCCTTAGTCATTAGCATAATTCTTGAAGGCCTCTTGTTCTTCTTACTCTTGTTGTAGAATTTCTTGTTGGGGGCCTTTGAATCTTTGCTCTTGTCCTTGGGAATGAGCCTTCCACCACGAGTTTCCCTATGCTCATAGGGGCATTGGGCGATGAAATGGTTCTTGTCACCACAATTGTAGCACGATCTTGCTCTTGGGCCCAAACTCTTGAACCCGCTTGAGTTGTTCCTCTTGATGTTATCTTCCTTTGCCTTGGATGGATCAACCCAAAAGGTTTTTGCATGGAATGCCATGTGGTCATTGTAGTGGTATTCCAAATCTTTCGGATAGGACATACTCCAAGATGTCCTATATGGTTTTTGAGGGTTCACTTCTTCCACGGTGTTGACCGTCAATGCAAGGTTGGTCCCTCTTGACATCCCAATGGCACGATTGCGAGAATCTTGAGAGTTTTGTTCGAGCACCTTGAGAGCTTGCAACTCATGCACCACTTGTTGGGAGGTGAGAGAAGGAAAGCTTTCTCTCCCAACTAGAGTCTTGACATCAATGGGTTCAAACGGCATCATGCAATCAATATACTTATCCTTGATCCAAAAGTCATCAATATGTTGGGCACCCACATTCCGAAAAGCATCGGCAACGGTGATAAGTATTCTATATATGACTTGATGATCTTCATCCGGTATCCTCATGAATCGCTCGGCTTGATTCCCAAGAGCACTATACTTGTTTCTCTTCATGCTTTCACTTCCCATGAAGCTAGAGGCCAAGCCCTCCCAAGCTTCCTTGGCGGTTGCGAAATTCCGAACAAGGGCCAAGTCCTTTGTCCCCACATTAGTTTGAATCATGTGCAAGGCAATGGAGTTGAGTTGGTTGTCAACCTCTTCTCTTCTAGTCAACTTATCGGGGTTGTAAGGCTTGTACCCTTCCAAAATGATTCTCAATAGTTCATTGGAGGCACTACAAACATGAGAGCGAAACTCAAATTGCCAAGTAGCAAAATCTTGATCATTAAACTTGGGTGGGTCACATCTAGTGTTTATATGAGGATGAGGAACCTGGATGTCGGGTGAGCGGAAAGGTGGAGCAACGGCATGGTAGCTCGCACCCACACTTGTTGCCTTAGGAGAGGTAATGGGGATTTTATTATTGTCTAAGTGATCACTCTCCAAGGGTGTGTTAGAAGAGGGTGAGTCCGAAGCATCTCCCTTTTCTAACCCACTCTTGTCCCTTTCCTCTATGACGGGCTGACAGAGGCAACCGGCGGCAAAATCTCGGAAATCAATTTCCTCATGCTTTCCATTTGAGCTTCCATGGAGGACCTCAAAGATGTTTACTTCAACTTGAGATCATCCATGGAGACCGGCTTCGCGGCCCCTTCCGTAACCTCATCGTTCGGCATACTCTTAGGCGGTTAAGCCCGAAATAAGAGCCGGGGCTCTGATACCAATTGAAAGGATCGTATGCCGCACCTAGAGGGGGGAGGGTGAATAGGTGCTAACCAATTTTAGTTCTTTTTCAATTTAGGCTTGACACAAAGGTAAATCCACTAGATATGCAACTATGTGAATTTACCTATATGACAAGGCTAACAACTAAGCAAGATATAGCTACGCAATATATAGGGGAGATAATCGGATAGAAGTAACTAAGAGTGGAGCACGCGGAGACACGGAGTTGATTCCCGTAGTTCTCTTCCTTTGCAAGAAGGTACGTCTACGTTTGGAGGAGTGTGGTCGCTACGAAAGCCAGACCAATGCCACAAAGGCTTCACTCAGGTCTCCTGTGAGCACCGCCACGAAGGCCTAGCCCACTTCCACTAAGGGATTTCCTCGAGGCGGAAACCGGGCCTTTACAAGGTTCTTGGGGCCCACATCCACAACCAAATTGGAGGCTCCCAAATCTATAACAACACAACAATCAACAAGAACACATCAACAACAAACAACTGGGATTCCAAAGAGGAACACTAGCAAGGGGGGCCCTCAACAAAATGAGGGGGAAATGCAAATCGCTTTGGTGAAGATGTAGATCGGGTTCTTCTCCTTCGATTCTCCAAAGCTCAAGGGATTTGGGTGGTTGAGGGAGGAGATCTGACGATTTTGGTGTTCTTGGTGGCTCAGCAATGGTGGAACAAGTCTTGAGGGTTTGAGCAAACTTCCAAGGTAGGAGAAGGGTCCCTTTTATACCCCACCAACTTTTCTGCCCGTTGGAACGACATCGGCGGCAGTGCCGGCCTCTTGACTTAGGGCACAACTGGTCGACAGAGCTGGCCGGTAATGCCGGAGAGGAACCACCGGTAGTGCCGGGGTGCATCCACTGGTAGTGACGGAGTGCATCCACCGGCAGTGCCGACCACAGTAAAGCTTCAACTATACACTTCTCTTCTTTTTGAGTGGATCGAGATTATCAGATATGGTACCTTTTCTTTATTTGTCACTCACTTAGCATGCAGTTAGATTGTCACCAGTGTTGTTAACAAACACGCAAAACCCTAGAGATCATGAAATGCTCTTTCAGCGGCGCCTCCGGATCTCCGCGATGCGGGCGCGGCCGGAGCCCGGGATCAGCGGCACCGGAACCCGATCTGGGCTCAGGTGCAAGCCGTTGGGGAGGTGCACGTCGCCCCACGGCATTGGGACGCCAGCCTCCCAGAACATCTGCGCCACTGCTACTGTGATGTAGATCCGGTCGCGGATGGGAGCCGACGGCCCCATGTCGAACGCCGCCGGCACGGTTCGCCGGCTGCTGCCGGCCTCGTGGTCGTTGTCGGACGGCTCGAACTCTCGCTTCGGGGCCATGGCGGCGCGGAAGGTCGAGCTCATGCGTGCGGCCGGAGTGGAGAGTGGGGACTGGATAGGGACAGTGCCCCTCCCCAATCCACATTTAATAGGACTGGGGCACCAATAGGTGGGCCAAACACGCGGACCAGGCGGACATGCGAGGACGCCGCGTGCCATACCCGGCCACACAAACCTGGCCCAGATTTGGGCCGGGTTTGGATCGTCCCGGACACCGCGGCCATCCGCATTTGCGATGCGTGGCGCGTTGGACCGCAGTTTTGTCCGATTCGACCCATCCGGACGCGCGGACGCGGCATGTGTCGCCGCCGCGTTGGAGATGCCCTTATCCCTAGAAAAACACGAGTCCTACTGTATTTCTAAACCACAAGTCCCCTCCTCGTGTTTTCTCCCTGGAAGAGCAGCGAGCCTTCCCCGCTGGATTTGAGGTGATTGGGTTTCCACCCAACACATGGTTGATTATGCACAACATACACACTTATCCCTTCCTGCAAGACAAAGGCCTAAGGGTTTTGGAGGAACCTGATGTCGACATCCTTATTTTTGTTTTCGTGGAGTCGAGACACGTTATATTGAAGAGGTGTGTTTCAGTGTCCCCCGCACTCAACCCCTCGCGATCACTAAATTTAAAGGAATAAATTAGCCCACAGAAAGGTATCTGGGCCAGTTTGCATCAAAGGGGAAGTTTACGGTAGGAGTTTTAGAGAATATAATTTATGTACAGAAAAATCATTGACTATTATATTGAATAAATTAACTTTCATCCTAGCTTCCTTTGAAATCTTTGTGCAATGGGCTATTATTCTGTAGGAACTTTGGAGGAAGCCAAACCTCCAGACAATTTTTTGCGAGATTTATTTTGTTTCTTCGGTTTTCATCCGTGTCATTCAAACAGTTTTGAAGCTTTTATATTGCCGGTTGGTTCAGTAGGAGTCCATGATATATGTTGTTGATATGACATGTTTGTTGGTTGAGAAACAAATTCAAGTTAGATGCGATAAAATTGTACGTACCGATATACTCGTACTACAAGTTTGCACATGCAGTCATACCCCGCTGCAATGCGGTGTCTTGCATACAGAACTTCTCAAGATACAGCCAATGACTACCTGTGCATGACGGATTCGACATGTTTAAAGACTGTCTACAGGTTTTGCCGAGCCGTCATAGCGGTGTTTGGTGGGGATTATTTGAGAGCACCAACGGCACATGGACAACTCAAATCGTGGAACAAAATGCAGCCCGAGGGTTTCTTTGGATGCTAGGAAGCATCGACTGTATGCATTGTGGTTGGAAGAATTGCCCTTTTGCTTGGCAATGGATCTACAAGCGGCATACCGGTGAGTGCAGTGTCATATTTGAGGTGGTGGCAGACTATGACCTTTGGATTTGGCATGCTTTCTTTGGCATGGCATAAAAAAACAATGATATCAACGTGCTGCAGCGTTCTCCGGTGTTTTCCAGGCAGGCTGAGGGAGAAGCTCCTGCCGTAAACTTTGAGGTAAAGAGTCACGCATACAACAAGGGGTACTATCTAGTTGTTGGTATCTATCCAACGTATTCTACATTTGTGAAGACAATCCCGACTCCAGCTTCGGAGATGGACGCTTATTTTGCGACATGCCAAGAAGTAGCTCACAAGGATGTTGAGCGTGCTTTTGGGGTGCTTTAGCAACGTTTCGCTGTTGTTAGGTACCCTGCTCTCACATGGTCTGAGTCTCAGATGTGGGAGATGATGAACGTTTGTGTGATCATGCACAACATGATCATTGAGCGAGCACGACAAACCTGTGCATGATGATCAACCATTTAATTACCAGGGGTTTCTTGTGAAGTAGAGCATGTACCACAACAATTTGCCGCTTTCCTTCACATGCATCAAGAAATTCGAGATGCAGATGTTCATGGTCAACTTCAGGCAGATCTGGTTGCGCATTTGTGGGCGAGAAGAGGAGCCACCAACAACGCATGATTTAATTTTAATTATTATACGAATATTTTTTTTGTATTTGTGTTAAACTATATTAAAATATTGTACGAATAATTTTGTTTGATAAATATTGTTTTAAAATATTATGAAAGATTTTGGGGGCGCCGGTTTGGAAGACGCCGGTGTGGAACCCGTTCCCGAAATGAAGGATGATGTGCTGACGTCTATTTGAGGGCCAACGATGGAGATGCTCTACCCCGCCGTGCTTTCTCCATGGAAGAGCAACAAGCCTCCCCCGATGGGTTTGAGGTGATTGTGTTTCCACCCAACACATGGCTGATTATACACACTAATTCATTCATGCAAAACAAAGGCCTCAGGGTTTTGGAGGAATCAGATGTCGACATCCTTCTTTCTGTCTTCGTGGAGTCGAGACACGTTATTTTGTTTTGAGCTCAGACACATTATATTGAAGAGGTGTGCTCCCCCCACTCACCCCCTCTCAACACTAAAGTTAAATGGATAAGTTAGCCACGAAAAGGTATCAGATCCTAACCATCCACAGTTGGCCAAAGTTTGATGAGGGGAGACACCGAAGCAAAAGCCTATATTAAATGCAATTTTTCCCCCTAGATCAGTCTGCATAAGGAAAAAAATGTACAGTAGAAGTTTCAGAGGATATAGTTTATGTATAGAAAAATTCATTGAATATTATTTTGAACAAATGAACTTTCATCCTAGTTTCCTTTGAAATCTTTGTGCAATGGGCTATTATTCTATAGAAACTTTGAAGGAAAGCAAACCTCCAGACAGATTTTTCTGAGATTTATTTTGTTTCTTTGTTTTTTTCCCGTGTCATTCAAACCATTTTGAAGCTTTTATGTTGCGGGTTGGTTCGCTAAGAGTCCATGATATACGTTGTTGATATGGTGACACATTTGTGGGTTAAGAAACAAATTCAAGTTAGGGCATCTCTAGCGGCGCGACGCAAACGGACGCTGAGCGACCGTTTGTGTCCGCCGTGACCGAAAATGCGTCTGGGGCATGTTCCAGCGGGGCGACGCAAAGTGACCGGGCCGTCCGCGGAGACGCAAACCTGGCCCAAATATGCGCCAGGTTTGCGTCTCGGTGGACGCTCGGCGGACGCGCAAAGTGTCCGCTCGCTTCCCCACCGGGCCCGCCTGGCAGCGGCACAACTGCTTCGTCTTCTGCGGTATTACTTCTGGGCGGCGCGCTGCAGCCTTTGCAGAGGCCGCGTTAATGGCGTGCCTCGGCTTCCGCGAGCGTGCGCATCTAGTAGGCCTCTTAAAGGGACGCTGCCGGCGCCCATTTCCCCGACCAAAACCATTGGCAAAATCCCACACTAGCCACCACGCGGACGCCATGGGGAAGAAATGCTGGCCGTTCCGGAAGACGAAGAACGACCAGGAGGCTAGCGGCTCGCGTTCCGGCAAGAAAGCACGGGTCGGCCGGTACGTCCGCGTTGACCTTGCTCGGCAGCTATGGGAGGAAAACCGGCCGGTACCATGGCCGGACGCGAACTTGCCGGGAGGGGGCTGGTACCTGAACTCGCGGCGCGTGCCGGTCCCCCCCGTGCCGCGCTCGGGCCTAGAGCGGCGCGACGAGGTGCGGCGCCGCCGCGCGGTGTTACCGCCGGATCTGCGGGAGGATCCGGCGTACGCGCTAAACTCCTACAACTGGATTTCCTTCGGGGCGTGGGAGTTCGACGGCAAAAGATGGCAAAAGATGAGATCAAACCGTCAGTCAAACAACGGCTCGCCCCTCTTTATACTTTGCCTTTGCTGCATCCACTAGCCGACGAACTGAAAAGGCGCTCCTTTTCTGTCAAGAAAGAAAGAAAAGGCTCTCTTTTGATTTCTGGACGGATGCCAGGTTACAGCTCTGACCTGCAGCGGCAGAGGCATGGTGGACCGAGCTCTGGCCTCTGGCAAGACCCAACACAGCTCGCCTGGCAACCGATCGAAACCAAGTGGTGCACTTTGCACGTTCGAAAATTCGAAATGCACCGCGGTGCCGTCGGTCTGTCCCGTGACCAGACACCAACACGATCCAGTTCCGACGAGCCGTTTCACTCCACTCGCCGGTCGCTTCGGTCTGCTCTGCTCTGCTCTGCTCGCCGCCTTAAAACCCTAACCCCCGCATTCACCACCGGCACCACACGCGCAGGCTCAGGCGCACAACAGCAGCACAGACCACCAGACCGAGGTAGCCGAGTCGAGATGGCGGCCGCCGCGTCGCCGTCGTGGGTCATCCTGGGGAGCGTGTCGCGGGTGGCGGCCTCCGACGCCGACCTCCCACCGGGCGCCGACCTCTCCCTCGCCCTGCCGGCGCCGCCGCGCGTCGCGATCCTCACCATCCCGCCGCGCATCTTCCCGGGACGCACCACCCCGCACAACTTCCCGTCCGTGCTCGCCGCCGACGCCTCGGGCCTCCTCCTGCTCCACGCCGACCAGGGCCCCGCCACGGGCCCCACCATCATCGACCTCCCCAACCGCCAGGAGTTCTGCTGGCTCCCCACCGTCGCCGGCTACTTCGTGCTCGACGCCAACTCCGCCTCCGCCCTCCCGCTCCCCAACGCCAAGTACATCATGCACCCGGGCCACCTCGGCCTCCTCGCCTCCCCCGCCGGCGACGGCCACTACGTGGTCGCCGAGCTGCAGATGATCCTCGGCGGCGACACCGCCGACATCCTCTGCTTCTCCTCCAAGGTCGGGGAGTGGGTCTTCAAGAAGGTCGCCTACCCGCTGCCGTCCCGCCTGCTCGGCCCCAACGGCGTCGTCTCGCACGCCGGGAGGCTCTGGTGGGTCGACCTCTCCTGGTGCCTCCTCACCGCCGACCCCTTCGCCGACGCGCCGTCGCTCAAGGTCGTCCCGCTTCCGGAGGGCAAGGCGCTCAAGCCCAGGGAGGCCTGGGGGCTGCTCGACAAGTACCGCTGCGTCGGCGTCAGCGCCGGCAAGCTGCGCTTCGTGGACATGTACAGGAACCGCGACGCCGGCGGCGCCGCGCAGATCAGCGTGTGGACGCTCGCCGATCCGGACTCCACCGAGTGGACGCTCGAGTGCCAGGCCACCTTCGGGGAGATCTGCGACGACGTCACCTACAAGGCCAGCGGTCTGCCGAGGAAGATCCCTGTGCTTGCGCTCATCCACCCCACCAACCCCGACGTCGTCTACTTCTTCCTGGACGAGTACATGCTCGGCGTCGACGTGCGTGCTCGCAAGCTGGTGGAGTGCGAGGTCTACGACCTGGTTGAGCCGCCCACCGAACACGTCGCCACCCGTTTCGTTCACGCTTGGCAGCTGCCACGGGCTCTCTGCTCAGGTAATTCTTCTGCTCTGCCTTCTCTGTAGATTCTCGTTGTTGCTTCCTCCAAAAAATAAAGATTCTTGTTGCTTCCCCTATATATATAAAAAAAGATTCTTGTTGCTTGCTTAGTGATTGCGAAAGGCGTGATTTTGTGAAACATTGTGAGTATGCATGGTGTGTGATATCCTAACCCAACATTTCAGTTGTGGGAGAGATTAGAGAACAGATGCAAACCTTGGAATTTCAGGATGTGTTAGTTGTACTAGTTATGTACAGTGTAAGGTTAAAAATGAGGCTTATAGAGTACATCACTTGTAGAGTACATGATCCTGTGTGGGAGATATATGAATCCTAGTACTGAAGCAGATCTATGCTAATTTGTTATTCAGCCAACATTAGCGTAAGCACATGTCCAATATAAATGTTCCCCTTTTCGAAAAAAAAGGCACTGGGTTGGTCTATATGTTTTGTTTGGCAACTTGCTATGAGTTTATCTTCAAAGTAATTATAAGATTTTAAGTGCTATCTATGTTCGATTTCTTTCGAGTGCTTGTTTACAAAGCTTGCGTACATGTCATTGTACATGATTTTTCAATAAATATAAGGCATTGTAATCAATACTACAATGCTAGCTGTAGCCCCATATACAACTATAGTAACCCATGGACATGTGAGTTGCTTGATCTTGTAGCTCATTATGGATTCTACTGCTAGATTAATGGCTGCTTCATTCTTAGTTTTTAGTGTTGTTTCATGTATGCTAATATGTCTCTGCTAAGGCTGTACATTTTGCTAATTAATTTGACTGCTGTTAGCTGGGCCTAACACTACCACTGAGATCTAACTTAGATACTTTATTTAACATTGCCAATAATTTTCTTTGCAAAGCACCGTGCTAATTAAGCCAGTACTAAATAAGTGAAATGTGTTATAAGGTATTCCATTCATGTGTTTCATGTGGTTCCTTGAGTAAGATGCATCTCAAACATTTAAGTTATATTTTTCCAAAGATACTGCTTACTACTTCACTACATATACATGCACATTTCTGACTGAATTGTCTCCAAGGTTCAATATAAGTATTTGGCTTATTGAAACATAGCATCCTTCTTGAATTGTACCTAGGATCATGTGCCATTTTTTGTTTTCAAGACATGCAAATGGTCCGATTTGTTATGCGTATATAGTGAATCATCTGGTAGGCAAAAGTACCACACTGAGCAAGCCTATTGAAGTGAATTGCCAAATGAGTTATTTTTATTTATTTCATACATTTCGTTGAAGGCACATTATGTTTCTTGACACTTTGTTGTGTTTCACTGAATAGTGTATACATGCAAATGTCTCATTAAATTATTTTAGGAGTTCCTGTTTCGATTTGAATGTTTCATCAGATTCCATGATTAATAGCGACTTCCTTAAATCTAGTATCTTTGTTTGTAGAACTGGATAGTTGGTAGCAGAATCTTTTTGGTATGTGCCTGCTCCTTCTATTTTTATTAGGTCCAGTTTTAGGCGTGACAAAGTTTTGTAGTCATGAATCGGCTATTTAACCAAGTACTAGTACAGTAGTACTACCAACTTGTTGTATCTGTTTGTCTATAACCCATACATGCAGCATAGATCAAATAGACTGAAGCCTTTATGCCTTGGCTAATTTTAATATGCTCTGCCCTTTGAAGGTTCTACAAAGGAGACTGAAGATGGCGTGAATGAAGATCTGCGAGACGAAAATGGAGAATAAGCACTAGCTGCGGTTAACTTCTTAACAGGTTACGTCAATTAAGTTGTATATATGTCCATTAACCAATCTAAGTGTCTCTTCTTCCAACACATACGGTGGCCTGACACACACACACACTTCATTTGTCGCAGGTAGTTGAAGTAATATATCAAATTATCAGGTGGCAACGGCGTCTTCTGGGATATTGCGGAAACGTTTTGCTTGCTTTTTCACTGTTTTAGTTCAGACGTCGGTAGTTCTTGTCTTAAAAATTTCTGGCTATGTTGATTCACCATCTTGGCTCTGAACTAAAGGGATTTTGGTGAATGTAATACTATATTGTTATGTTTCTATCTCTTGTCCGTGACTAAATTATTGTCAAGGTTTTACCTTGTTAGCTCGGTGAATTCGTTTTCTTTTTCTGGGTCTCTTCAGTGATTTCTTCCTTTGCGCAACATGTTGGATTTCCAGATGTAACTCCATAGCAGATTCACGGTGATTGTCTTCCATGGCCCTCCGAAGAGCAAAATCCATCTGATTGAACTTGCGCATACTTGCTCTTAGAACTAATCTGGTCTGTGAAACTGGTTATGAGAGCCCCAATCGTCCAGGACAGCTCAAGTTTCAGCACCAGTCCTCTCTTCTTACATCTGTCATCCCACGTTGTGTTCGCCCACTCCAGCTTCTTGTTCTTCCAGGGTTCATTGTTGCATTGCTCCACACAATGGCCGGTCTCAACTTCATTAGGCAAAAAAGTTTCTAGGAGGTAGTCATCTTCACCTCAACTTAAAACCTAGTTGTGAAGAATGCAACCAAGAACCAACCTGACTTGGGTCTCTTAAGTGTCGAACGGTTTTTGGCCAAGAACCTTGAACCTATTTTTTAAAGCAGCAATTGCCCTCTCAATGGTGACGCTAATTCTAGAGTGTGTAAGATTGAACGATTGCTTTGCATTCAGCGGTTTGTTCTTTGCACTGAACTCGTTGAGATGGTACTTTGTTTTCCTAAAGGTGGTAGAATCCGAGGTCAACATGCATATCCATCATCTTCTAGGTAGAACTTACCATCAGGGATTTTTAACCCATCAACCCTAGACAAGCTGTTAGCAAGAATACCTGCATCATGAGAAGATCCTTCCAAACCTAGATACCAAGCATGTGAACTTTGGATCGAAATCCACACTAGGTAGCACATTCTGGCTAGTGTAGTGCTTCCTTCTCTCAAGGAAGAAGAATAAGCTTTCGACACCCTAGTTGTTACATGAGTATCATCCATCGTCCCAATACAATCCTGTCAAGCAACGGACATAGAGTCATGTTTCTAACCATAGCACTAGTATGATGAAATGAAAGTAGAGAAATAGTGCTCACCCTGAAATATGGTCACCATTTGTAGTTTTTTTTTTAATCGTGGGAGATGTCCGACCACTTGGTGGTTTGATCATTTCTTCTCTAAGCTCTCCAACTGTAAATAACACATGCTTGAAGTACTGAGAAACAGTCTCCATTGACCCCGTGAATGTGCTATGGATCACTCTAAACCTTTGATTATGACCCACAACATGAAGAAACATGACAACTTGCTCTTCCACGGATGTGCGGATGCTATCGTGAAGCAGTCCTCTCTCCCTTAATGTTTTAACAAGTGCATAGAAAAGGGCTCTTGCCATCCGAAGCATTTGGACAACCTCTACATCATTGCAGTTATAGGTGTATTTAAGGTCTACTATTCTTTCATGATCCTCTGTTAATATACGACCGTATGTGAGACGAGGAAAGACAACACACCTAACTGCTCTCTTATGTAGAAGAAGGATTCATGTCTGAATGACAGCGATGAGTGTTGCTACCTGATAGAGAAGCTCGATCTGGTTGCCCTAATCAAAGCGATCTAACATGGGAAACGACAAAATTGACCCTACACAGTTCTACCTAAATCGATCTATAGTGGGTCAGATAGTAGAGTAGGACTGTGTGCTTTACCTCCGCCATGGCGGGAGACGAGCCAGAGCCGAGAAGAAGGAGAACTACCCTGCTTTTGCTGCACGACGATGCAGATCCAGTGCCATAGACCAAGAAAACGAGCTCGTCCTCTAGAGGACGGTGAGGGTACGGTCAGAAGTAGAATGAATCTATTAGAGGGATAGATCCGCATCCCCGCCGAGACCGATGTCGAAAGGGGGAAATGTGGATTTTTGGTGGGGGCTAATGGAGGAGGTGGTTGAAAGAGGGAGGTGACCTCCAAGCTTTGGCGCAAAGCACCACCAGAATTTCGCGGTCTTCTGCTATCTCTCGCCAAGCTCCAGCGCGCACGGTGTTGTTGGTTTTGCTCCGATGCGGCTTGACACTGGAAAACTGCCAATTCGACAGTTTCTACCAGGTCAACTTTGGGAGTGCTTTGAGACCCACGTAGACCGCAACACAGACTCCTTCCAACCATCTGAACTCTCGATTTTCACTTCCTGTAGACTTGTTTGGAGGGCCCCAAAGCATTCTAAAAAACAGTCGTCGGGTAGGTTTTCTAAGAGCATCTTTAACAGATGATGTATTGTAAAATATACATCACACTGCCAAAAATCACATCACGAAAACCGTCCGTGTAGAACATGTGGTGTATTTTATATCACCATTTCCGCAGAAGGTGAGGCATCTTTGTATCACTTGGCCCAAAATATATATCACGATGTAGAAGTTTTACATCACCAAATAAATTAAGATTACGGTTTTACTATGTCTCGGAGATTTTCTCAGGTGACTGAGACTTAAGAAAGTCATAACACACCCTTAAGATTATCCGTTGAAGAGACATGTTTAGCCAGAAATAATGTATAAAACTAATTTACATCATCAAGCCAGTTTTACATCATCCGTTAGACTCTACCTAAATCGATCTACGGTGAGTCAGACTGTAGAGTAGGACTGTGTGCTTTACCTTCGCAATGGCAGGCAAGGGAGACAAGCCATAGCCAGAGAAGAAGGAGAACCACCCTGCTTTTTGCTGCACGACTATGCAGATCCAGTGCCATAGACCAAGAGAACGAGCTCGTCCTCTAGAGGACGGTGATGGTACGGTGAGAAGTAGAAGGAATCTATTGGAGGGATAGATCCACATCCCCGCCGACACCAATGTCGAAAGGGGGAAATTTGGATTTTTGGTGGGGGCTAATGGAGGAGGTGGTTGAAAGAGGGAGGTGACCTCCAAGCTTTGGCGCAAAGCACCACCAGAATTTCGCGGTCTTCTGCTATCTCGCGCCAAGCTCCAGCGTGCACGGTGTTGTTGGTTTTGCTCCGATGCGGCCCGACACTGGAAAACTGCCAATTCAACAGTTTCTACCAGGTTAACTTTGGGAGTGCTTTGAGACCCATGTAGACCGCAACACATACTCCTTCCAACCATCTGAACTCTCGGTTTTCACTTCCTGTAGACTTGTTTGGAGGGCCCAAAGCATTTTTTAAAACAGTCGTCGGGTAGGTTTTCTAAGAGCATCTTTAACAGATGATGTATTTTACATCACCTAAGTGGTGATGTAAAACGATATACATCACACTTCCAAAAATCGCATCACGAAAACCGTCCGTGTACAACACGTGGTGTATTTTATATCACCATTTCCGCAGAAGGTGAGGCATCTTTGTATCACTTGGCCCAAAATATATATCACGGTGTAAAAGTTTTACATCACCAAAAAAATTAAAATTACGGTTTTGCTATGTCTCAGTCAACTGAGATTTTCTGAGGTGACTAAGTCTCAGTTAACTAAGATATAACACACCCTTAAGATTATCCATTGAAGAGACGTGTTTAGCCAGAAATAATGTATAAAACTAATTTACATCACCAAGCCAGTTTTACATCATCTGTTAGACTATAACAGCATTTAGCGATTAGCGTTTCCGTTGGCGTGACGAAACAACGCGCCGCCCTGCACGGCCGCCAAAGCAC
Organism: Lolium rigidum; assembly: GCF_022539505.1. Lineage (NCBI taxonomy): Eukaryota > Viridiplantae > Streptophyta > Magnoliopsida > Poales > Poaceae > Lolium > Lolium rigidum. The sequence continues at coordinate 209,879,028 of NC_061513.1, read as the reverse complement.
CACATTTGTTCACGTCTGAGATGAAAGGCATCGGCGGTGGAGGGTTTACCTAAAGGGGAAGGCGTACTCTTTCTGGCCGTCGCCGCAGCACACCAAGATCACCAATATTTTGAGCAGTTTTTCTGGAGCTGCAGCCAAATGCTTCCTTCTGTAGTTTTTCGCGTGCGAGTTTGGTAATCGCGTGACTGCTACCAGCGCGCTCCTGATAAAATTATAATGTGATCGTCGTGGTCGTCGTCCTCCATCAGACGGCTGAATTCTTGACGTGTTGAGTTGGCGCAGAAACTCGCCGGGAAAACACATACGTTGCACACAGAGAGCTTGCCGAGGCAGCAAGTTGAGTAGTACACACGCAATGGATTTCTTTCACTGGACTTGATAGAGCAATCAGAACTGGCTGCGACGTACTCTAGTAAACAATTCTGGTCAAGATCTCATTTTTTCAAACGAGGCAACTCTCACGACGGACCTGTATATATACAAGCATCAATTATGTCCCCAATTCAATTCATTTCACATCCTGCACGCACCAATCTACTCTCACGCAAGTCTCCATTTCAGTTAATAACTGTCCTAGCGATCCGAGGTCCGAGGTTGGCAGCAACTCATGGAAGACCTCACCGCATCGATCATGTCCCTCTCGCACAGCGCGCCACTCTACCTGTTCTTCGACGTCCCCGCCTGGGAGGAGTACTGGCTCCACGGCGGCAGCTTCGAGCTCGCCGCGGCTGGCGCCAAGAGCGTCGGCGACGACAAGGATAACACCAGCGACGTGTCAGCCGCGTTCGCCGACGAGCTGTTCCGCGGCGGCAACCTGCTCCCGCTGAAGCTGCCCCCACGCCTGCAGCACCCCGCCGACTGGTCCGCCGCCACGTCGCCGACCGGGCAGCAGCTGGGCAGGGTGCCGTCATGGAGCCCGTTCACGAGCAGCAGGACGCACCGGGGCATTGACCCGTTCGCCGCCGCGCTGGAGAAGGTTCGCCGGGACCGCACCGCGCCCGCGCCCATCAGGCGCCGCGCCAGGTCGCTCTCGCCGATTCGGGGCGCCGCCGCAGAAACCGTTAAGAGCCTAAACAGCTCGCGCCTCGCGAGCACCACACCAGCGGCCGCGCAGCAGAAGACGACCGAGAGGCCGCTGTGGAGGAGCACAAGCACGAGGAGGAGAGGCGTGAAGCACCTGCTGTGCTGGGCCGTGATGGCAAGCTCCGACGCGGCACCGAGAGACCTGAGGACGCGACGTTGGAGGGACGGCGGCGCGCCTCATCGGCCTGGTTTCTTCATCTGCTTTGGGTTTTAACTTGGGATTGAGCGCGCGAGGCCGTGCATGCTTATAGCTTGTGACGAACTGACGGTCGAGGTGATCCGCAATCTGTGGTATGCATTTTGTGTTTCGTACTTTCGTTGCATAACGATCAACGCCGGCAAGCTTGCCATTTGTGTTCAAAAATCAAAAGTTAGGACTAGCTAATGGTCGAACATGTGTGGTATAGTACTCTAGCTAGCAAGCAGTAAAACGATGTTGTACAGCAGTTCTGTGAGAAATCCTGAAAACTAGTGGTCTACTGCTACTACTACTACTACTACGTTTGAACATTTGGTCCTGACATTGCTGAAAAATAAAACCATTTTGGTCTCTTCCTAAACTTGAGTACTTGGAGCATAAACTTTTTTTTATTGCCCCGGACATATAACCGGCCCAGTTACGCGCTCCAAAGGGATTTCCGTCCGGCACGGCCTAAATACGGTGTCCGGCGTCCCGAACTCATCCTCGCTCCACAGGGGACGCTAGGGGTGCGCCAGATAGAGCGCGAAAACGAGTCGCGAGTGGCAGACCCGACGCGTCATTCACTCATTAAGGAAATGTAATTACATGAATTTTGTTCTCCCGCCACTTCCCGCCGCGAGCCCATGGAGTACACATTTCTCCCCCCGACCAAAATATTTCATTTGCCACTCTCCCGCCGATTCATTTCTTCCTCCCGTCCCCGCAACTCTCTCCCAGCCAGACATCTGTCACCAATCGTAGTCATGGCGCTGGCAATCCCCAAAAAGCGGGCCAAGAAATCGGGCGCCAAGCCACCGGGCAAGGCGGCAGCGAAAAAGGGGCCAAAGGCGCCCTTCGCGAAGACGCGGAAGGCGCCGGTGCAGAAGGTGAAGCTGGAGTCGTGGACTGAAGACCGTTGGCAAGAAGACTGTATGCGGTGCAGGTTGTCGATGGCGGAGCGGAGAGACCGGCGGATGTTGGAGCAAGCGAGGAAGACATCGGCGCCGCTTATGCAGCAGAAGGCCGCGCTGGCCGCATGTGCCATTGTGACCGTCGCAAGCCCAATGAGTTGTTCAATGAGTGCGTATGTGCCGGGAGTGGCGTCCCCGTCGACCCCCGGTTTCTTCGTCGAGGCTGCATTGGCGACGCCCGGGTGCCTGACACCGCGCTTGTCGCCACAGTACGAGGATGCTCTGGCGCACGACGGTTTCAACCCGAACACCGTGTTCTCCCCGACATACGACGAGCAGCGTCAGCAAGGCAACGGTGCGGACGGCGTTGCCTTCACTGGCCGCAGGGATTCGCTCCAATTCGAGGCCGCCGGTAATCCGTTCGATGAAATGCCGGTGGGCAGGGAAGAGGAGGCAGCCCGCGAGGATGAAGCGCTTATATCCATTACTGTAGGACTTGGGTTCAAGCTTTCCCCAGCCCCTTTTCATCAATGGACTCCTGACGTCTACGAAGGAGTGTGGTTCGTTCGACAAATTCTATCTCTTAGGTGTTTGAGTTTTGCAAAACTCCATAGACATGCAGAAGAGAAATGCTATCCCCACTCCGACCAAGATAGAACTTTTACCAAAAGTTTATTGTGATCTTTTTGTTCAGATAACAATTAAGATGAAGCAGGGTTAGGAACAACGAATCTCTTTATGATAAACAGATCCATTTTGCAAGTTCGTTATTACGGGTAGTTCCTACAAAGAATTGGACTAATGACGTATACAGGAGGACATCGAGGATGAGGAGGTGGACGGCGATGAGGAAGATGGGGTGGAGGATTGATGGCGTGTATTTCACACGTTCGTTGGGGAACCCCAAGAGGAAGGTATGATGCGCACAACAGCAAGTTTTCCCTCAGAAAGAAACCAAGGTTTATCGAACCAGGAGGAGCCAAGAAGCACGTTGAAGGTTGATGGCGGCGGGATGTAGTGCGGCGCAACACCAGGGATTCCGGCGCCAACGTGGAACCTGCACAACACAACCAAAGTACTTTGCCCCAACGAAACAGATGAGGTTGTCAATCTCACCGGCTTGCTGTAACAAAGGATTAACCGTATTGTGTGGAAGATGATTGTTTGCAGAGAAAACGAAGAAAAACAAGTATTGCAGACAGATTTGTATTTTAGTATTAAAGAATGGACCGGGGTCCACAGTTCACTAGAGGTGTCTCTCCCATAAGATAAAAGCATGTTGGGTGAACAAATTACAGTCGGGCAATTGACAAATAGAGAGGGCATAACAATGCACATACATGTCATGATAAGTACAAGTGAGATTTAATTGGGCATTACGACAAAGTACATAGACCGCCATCCAACCGCATCTATGCCTAAAAAGTCCACCTTCGGGTTATCGTCCGAACCCCTTCCAGTATTAAGTTGCTAAGCAACAGACAATTGCATTAAGTATGGTGCGTAATGTAATCGACAACTACATCCTCGGACATAGCGCCAATGTTTTATCCCTAGTGGCAACAGCACAACACAACCTTAGAACTTTCTGTCACTGTCCCAGGTGTCAATGCAGGCATGAACCCACTATCGAGCATAAATACTCCCTCTTGGAGTTAAGAGCAAAAACTTGGCCGAGCCTCTACTAATAACGGAGAGCATGCAAGATCATAAACAACACATATGTAATAACTTGATAATTAACATAACATGGTATTCTCTATCCATCGGATCCCGACAAACACAACATAGAGTATTACGAGATAGATGATCTTGATCATGTTAGGCAGCTCACAAGATCCAACAATGAAGCACAATGAGGAGAAGACAACCATCTAGCTACGCTATGGACCCATAGTCCAGGGGAGAACTACTCACTCATCACTCCGGAGGTGACCATGGCGGTGTAGAGTCCTCCAGGAGATGAATCCCCTCTCCGGCGAGGTGCCGGAGGAGATCTCCGGAATCCCCCGAGATGGGATTGGTGGCGGCGGCGTCTCGGAAGGTTTTCCGTATCGTGGTTCTTCGCATCGTGGGTTTCACGACGAAGGCTTTAAGTAGGCGGAAGGGCGAGTCGGAGGGCCGACGAGGGGCCCACACCACGGGCGGCGTGGGTCCCTCCTTGGCCGCGCCGCCTTGTGGTCTGGCCACCTCGTGGCCCCACTTCGTATGCTCTTCGGTCTTCTGGAAGGTTCGTGGAAAAATAGGACCCTGGGTCTTGATTTCGTCCAATTCCGAGAATATTTCGTTACTAGGATTTCTGAAACCAAAAACAGCAGAAAACAACAGAATCGGCACTTCGGCATCTTGTTAATAGGTTAGTTCCAGTAAAATGCACGAATATGACATAAAGTGTGCATAAAACATGTAGGTATCATTAATAATATGGCATGGAACATAAGAAATTATCGATACGTCGGAGACGTATCAAGCATCCCCAAGCTTAGTTCTGCTCGTCCGAGTAGGTAAAACGATAACAAAGATAATTTCGAAGTGACATGCCATCATAACCTTGATCATACTATTTGTAAACATATGTAGTGGATGCAGCGATCAAAACAATGGTAATGACATGAGTAAACAAGTGAATCATAAAGCAAAGACTTTTCATGAATAGTACTTCAAGACAAGCATCAATAAGTCTTGCATAAGAGTTAACTCATAAAGCAATAAATCAAAGTAAAGGCATTGAAGCAACACAAAGGAAGATTAAGTTTCAGCGGTTGCTTTCAACTTGTAACATGTATATCTCATGGATAATTGTCAACATAGAGTAATATAACAAGTGCAATATGCAAGTATGTAGGAATCAATGCACAGTTCACACAAGTGTTTGCTTCTTGAGGTGGAGAGAGATAGGTGAACTGACTCAACATAAAAGTAAAGAGAATGGTTCTTCAAAGAGGAAAGCATCGATTGCTATATTTGTGCTAGAGCTTTTATTTTGAAAACATGAAACAATTTTGTCAACGGTAGTAATAAAGCATATGAGTTATGAAAATTATATCTTACAAGTTGCAAGTCTCATGCATAGTATACTAATAGTGCCCGCACCTTGTCCTAATTAGCTTGGACTACCGGATCTTTGCAATGCACATGTTTTAACCAAGTGTCACAAAGGGGTACCTCCATGCCGCCTGTACAAAGGTCTAAGGAGAAAGCTCGCATTTTGGATTTCTCGCTTTTGATTATTCTCAACTTAGACATCCATACCGGGACAACATGGACAACAGATAATGGACTCCTCTTTTAATGCATAAGCATGTGGCAACAATTATTATTCTCATATGAGATTGAGGATATGTGTCCAAAACTGAAACTTCCACCATGAATCATGGCTTTAGTTAGCGGCCCAATGTTCTTCTCTAACAATATGCATGCTCCAACCATAAAGGTGGTAGATCTCTCTTACTTCATACAAGACGGACATGCATAGCAACTCACATGATATTCAACAAAGAATAGTTGATGGCGTCCCAGAAGCATGGTTATCGCACAACAAGCAACTTAATAAGAGATAAAGTGCATAAGTACATATTCAACACCACAATAGTTTTTAAGCTATTTGTCCCATGAGCTATATATTGCAAAGGTGAATGATGGAATTTTAAAGGTAGCACTCAAGCAATTTACTTTGGAATGGCGGATAAATACCATGTAGTAGGTAGGTATGGTGGACACAAATGGCATAGTGGTTGGCTCAAGTATTTTGGATGCATGAGAAGTATTCCCTCTCGATACAAGGTTTAGGCTAGCAAGGTTATTTGAAACAAACACAAGGATGAACGGTGCAGCAAAACTCACATAAAAGACATATTGTAAACATTATAAGACTCTACACCGTCTTCCTTGTTGTTCAAAACTCAATACTAGATGTTATCTAGACTCTAGAGAAACCAAATATGCAAACCAAATTAGCAAGCTCTAAGTGTTTCTTCATTAATGGGTGCAAAGTATATAATGCAAGAGCTTAAACATGAGCACAACAATTGCCAAGCATCAAATTATCCAAGACATTTTAGAGTTACTACATGTAGCATTTTCCAATTCCAACCATATAACAATTTAACGAAGAAGAAACTTCGCCATGAATACTATGAGTAGAGCCTAAGGACATACTTGTCCATATGCTACAGCGGAGCGTGTCTCTCTCCCACAAAGTGAATGCTAGGATCCATTTTATTCAAACAAAAAAAAAACAAAAACAAACCGACGCTCCAAGCAAAGTGCATAAGATGTGACGGAATAAAAATATAGTTTCGTGGGAGGAACCCGATAATGTTGTCGATGAAGAAGGGGATGCCTTGGGCATCCCCAAGCTTAGACGCTTGAGTCTTCTTAGAATATGCAGGGGTGAACCACCGGGGCATCCCCAAGCTTAGAGCTTTCACTCTCCTTGATCATATTGCATCATACTCCTCTCTTGATCCTTGAAAACTTCCTCCACACCAAACTCGAAACAACTCATTAGAGGGTTAGTGCACAATAAAAATTAACATGTTCAGAGGTGACAAAATCATTTTAACACTTCTGGACATTGCATAAAGCTACTGGACATTAATGGATCAAAGAAATTCATCCAACATAGCAAAAGAGGCAATGCGAAATAAAAAGGCAGAATCTGTCAAAACAGAACAGTCCGTAAAGATGGATTTTATTAGGCCACCAGACTTGCTCAAATGAAAATGCTCAAATTGAATGAAAGTTGCGTACATATCTGAGGATCATGCACGTAAATTGGCTTAATTTTCTGAGCTACCTACAGGGAGGTAGACCCAGATTCGTGACAGCAAAGAAATCTGGAACTGCGCAGTAATCCAAATCTAGTACTTACTTTACTATCAAAGACTTTACTTGGCACAACAAAACTCAAAACTAAGATAAGGAGAGGTTGCTACAGTAGTAAACAACTTCGAAGACACAAATATAAAACAAAGTACTGTAGCAAAATAACACATGGGTTATCTCCCCAGAAGTTCTTTCTTTATAGCCATTAAGATGGGCTCAACAGTTTTAATGATGCACTCGCAAGAAATAGTATTTGAAGCAAAAGAGAGCATCAAGAGGCAAATTCAAAACACATTTAAGTCTAAAATGCTTCCTATGCATAGGAATCTTGTAAATAGACAAGTTCATGAAGAGCAAAGTAACAAGCATAGGAAGATAAAAAAAGTGTAGCTTCAAAAATTTCAGCACATAGAGAGGCATTTTAGTAACATGAAAATTTCTACAACCATATTTTCCTCTCTCATAATAACTTTCAGTAGCATCATGAGCAAACTCAACAATGTAACTATCACATAAAGCATTCTTATCATGAGTCTCATGCATAAAATTATTACTCTCCACGTAAGCATAATCAATTTTATTAGTTGTAGTGGGAGAAAATTCAACAAAGTGGCTATCATCATATATAGGAGGCATATTGTAATCATAAAAGAAAATTTTCTCCTCAATGCTTGGGGGACTAAAAAGATCATGCTCATCAGAGCCAGCTTCCCCAAGCTTAGAATTTTCCATAGCATTAGCAACAATGGTGTTCAAAGCATCCATAGTAATAACATTCCCATTAGCATGCATATAAAGTTCCATGGGTTTTTTAATTCTCTCTTCAAACACATCATGTCCTAATTCAAGATAAAGTTCATAAAGATCTCTCATATTTTTGTTGTTTTCCATTATGCTTAACTAGTGAAATAAAAACATGCATGATATTAAGTAAAGTAAAACAAGTAACTAATTTTTTTTTTGTGTTTTTGATATAGCAAACAAGATAGCAAATAAAGTAAAACTAGCAACTAATTTTTTTGTGTTTTGATATAAGTGCAGCAAACAAAGTAGTAAATAAAATAAAGCAAGACAAAAACAAAGTAAAGAGATTGGGAAGTGGAGACTCCCCTTGCAGCGTGTCTTGATCTCCCCGGCAACGGCGCCAGAAAATATGCTTGATGGCGTGTATTTCACACGTTCGTTGGGGAACCCCAAGAGGAAGGTATGATGCGCACAGCAGCAAGTTTTCCCTCGGAAAGAAACCAAGGTTTATCGAACCAGGAGGAGCCAAGAAGCACGTTGAAGGTTGATGGCGGCGGGATGTAGTGCGGCGCAACACCGGGGATTCCGGCGCCAACGTGGAACCCGCACAACACAACCAAAGTACTTTGCCCCAACGAAACAAGTGAGGTAGTCAATCTCACCGGCTTGCTGTAACAAAGGATTAACCGTATTGTGTGGAAGATGATTGTTTGCAGAGAAAACAGTAAAAACAAGTATTGCAAGCAGATTTGTATTTCAAGTATTAAAGAATGGACCGGGGTCCACAGCTCACTAGAGGTGTCTCTCCCATAAGATAAAAGCATGTTGGGTGAACAAATTACAGTCGGGCAATTGACAAATAGAGAGGGCATAACAATGCACATACATGTCATGATAAGTACAAGTGAGATTTAATTGGGCATTACGACAAAGTACATAGACCGCCATCCAACCGCATCTATGCCTAAAAAGTCCACCTTCGAGGTTATCGTCCGAACCCCTTCCAGCATTAAGTTGCTAAGCAACAGTACAATTGCATTAAGTATGGTGCGTAATGTAATCGACAACTACATCCTCGGACATAGCGCCAATGTTTTATCCCTAGTGGCAACAAGCACAACACAACCTTAGAACTTTCTCGTCACTCGTCCCGGTGTCAATGCGGCATGAACCCACTATCGAGCATAAATACTCCCTCTTGGAGTTAAGAGCAAAAACTTGGCCAGAGCCTCTACTAATAACGGAGAGCATGCAAGATCATAAACAACACATATGTAATAACTTGATAATTAACATAACATGGTATTCTCTATCCATCGGATCCCGACAAACACAACATAGAGTATTACGGATAGATGATCTTGATCATGTTAGGCAGCTCACAAGATCCAACAATGAAGCACAATGAGGAGAAGACAACCATCTAGCTACTGCTATGGACCCATAGTCCAGGGGTGAACTACTCACTCATCACTCCGGAGGCGACCATGGCGGTGTAGAGTCCTCCAGGAGATGAATCCCCTCTCCGGCAGGGTGCCGGAGGAGATCTCCAGAATCCCCCGAGATGGGATTGGCGGCGGCGGCGTCTCTGGAAGGTTTTCCGTATCGTGGTTCTTCGCACCAGGGGTTTCGCGACGAAGGCTTTAAGTAGGCGGAAGGGCAGAGTCGGAGGGCTGACGAGGGGCCCACACCACAGGGCGGCGCGGGCCCCTCCTTGGCCGCGCCGCCTTGTGGTCTGGCCACCTCGTGGCCCCACTTCGTATGCTCTTCGGTCTTCTGGAAGGTTCGTGGCAAAATAGGACCCTGGGTCTTGATTTCATCCAATTCCGAGAATATTTCGTTACTAGGATTTCTGAAACCAAAAACAGCAGAAAACAAAGAATCGGCACTTCGGCATCTTGTTAATAGGTTAGTTCCAGAAAATGCACGAATATGACATAAAGTGTGCATAAAACATGTAGGTATCATCAATAATATGGCATGGAACATAAGAAATTATCGATACGTCGGAGACGTATCAAGGATACCCGAGAGGCAGAGGAGGTCATCGAGTTTGACGCTATTATTGGAGATATGCCCAAGAGGAAATAATAAAATGGTTATTATTATATCTTAGTGTTCATGATAAATGTTTAAATCCCATGCTACAATTGTATTAACCAGAAACATTAATACTTGTGTGTTTTGTAAGCATAAAATAGTCCCTAGTAAGGCTCTTGTTAAACTAGCTTGTTGATTAATAGATGATCATTGTTTTATGACCATGAATATTGGATGTTATTAATAACAAGATCATGCCATTAAGAGAATGATGTGATGGACACACACCCATAGTAAGCATAGCATATGATAAAATTATTAAGTTTGTTTTGCTACAAGCTTTAAGATACATAGTAACCTAATCCTTCGACCATGAGATCATGTTAATCACCTGCACCGGATGGATGCTTTGATGACATCAAACACTAATTCGTAAATGGGTGATTATAAAGGTGACATTAAGTATTCGGAAAGTATGGGTTGAAGTGCATGGATCAAGAGTGGGATTTGTCCATCCAAATGACGGATAGATATACTCTGGGCCCTCTCGGTGGAATACCATCCAATTACCTTGCAAGCATGTGACTATGTCACAAGGGATGTCAATTCACGATATGAGTAAAGAATACTTATCGGTAACGAGGTTGAACTAGGTATAGAGATACCGATGATCAAACTTTGGAAAAGTAAAGTATCGCACGACCAAGGGAATCGGTATCGTATGTTAATGGTTCTTTCGATCACGAAGTCATCGTTGAATATGTGGGAGTCATTATGCATCTCCGGGTCCCGCTATTGGTTATTAATCGAAAAAGAGTCTCGATCATGTCTGCATAGTTCACGAACCATAGGGTGACACACTTAAGGTTCAATGTTGTTTAAGTGGATATGAAATTTGAAATGGAGACCGAATATGGTTCAGAGTCTCGGATAGGATCCAGGACAACACGCGGAGCTCCGTAATGGTCCGGAGAATAAGATACATATATGGGAAGTCATATTCCAAGTTTGGGGTTAGTCCGGTGAATTTATGGAAGGTTCTAGAATCGTTTGAAATATTTCACTATGGCAGGTAGAGTCGACCAGCCTAGGCGACCCACATAGGGGGAAGGTGGAGTCCATGGTGGCCTCCACCTCCTTGGCAGGCCAACACACAAGGAAGGGGGCAAAAGTCCCACCCCAAGTCCACCTTTGACTAGGTTTGACTAAGTAATTTTATGGAAGGTTTGCACTAGGACTCCTAGGAGGACTAGGTTTCAACCCTTGGGTGTTCCACCTATATAAAGAGGAGGAGAGGGTGGCTGGTCGGTGATAGGTCTCAAACGTATCTATAATTTCTTATGTTCCCTGCTAGTTTTATGACAATACTCACATGTTTTATATACACTTTATATCATTTTGATGCATTTTCCGGCACTAACCTATTAACAAGATGCCGAAGCGCCAGTTCCTGTTTTCTGCTGTTTTTAGTTTCAGAAATCCTACACAGGAAATATTCTCGGAATTGGACGAAACAAAAGCCCACGGTCTTATTTTCCACGGAGCCTTCCAGAACACCGAAGAGGAGACAGAGAGGGGTCACGAGGCGGCCACACCATAGGGGGGCGCGGCCCCACCCTGGCCGCGCCGCCATATGGGGTGGGCCCCTCGAGCGTCCCCCGACTCTGCCCCTTCGCCTATATAATCCTTCCGTCGCGAAAACCGTAGTACCGAGAGCCACGATACGAGAAAAGTTACAGAGACGCCGCCACCGTCAACCCCATATCGGGGGGGTTCTGAAGATCGCCTCCGGCACCCTGCCGGAGAGGGGAATCATCACCGGAGGGCTCTACATCACCATGCCCGCCTCCGGACTGATGCGTGAGTAGTTCATCCTTGGACTATGGGTCCATAGCAGTAGCTAGATGGTTGTTGATACGTCTCCAACGTATCGATAATTTCTTGTGTTCCATGCCACATTATTGATGTTATCTACATGTTTTATGCACACTTTATATCATATTCGTGCATTTTCTGGAACTAACCTATTAACAAGATGCCGAAGTGCCGCTTGTCGTTTTCTGCTGTTTTTGGTTTCAGAAATCCTAGTAAAGAAATATTCTCGGAATTGGACGAAATAAAAGCCCGGAGGCCTATTTTCTCACGAAGCTTCCGAAGACCGAAGACGAGACGAAGAGGGGCCACGGGGTGGCCAAACCCTAGGGCGGCGCGGCCCCCCCTTGGCCGCGCGGCCCCGTGGTGTGGGCCCCCGTGCCGCCTCTCGACTTGCCCTTCCGCCTACAAATAGCCTCCGTGACGAAACCCCCAGCACCGAGAGCCACGATACGGAAAACATTACCGAGATGCCGTCGCCGCCGATCCCATCTCGGGGGATCCCGGAGATCGCCTCCGGCACCCTCGCCGGAGAGGGGATTCATCTCCCGGAGGACTCTACGCCGCCATGGTCGCCTCCGGTGTGATGTGTGAGTAGTCTACCCCTGGACTATGGGTCCATAGCAGTAGCTAGATGGTTGTCTTCTCCCCATTGTGCTATCATTGTCGGATCTTGTGAGCTGCCTATCATGATCAAGATCATCTATATGTAATTCTATATGTTGCGTTTGTTGGGATCCGATGAATAGAGAATACTTGTTATGTTGATTATCAAAGTTATGCTTATGTGTTGTTTATGATCTTGCATGCTCTCCGTTACTAGTAGATGCTCGGCCAAGTAGATGCTTTTAACTCCAAGAGGGAGTACTTATGCTCGATAGTGGGTTCATGCCTCGCATTGACACCGGGACGAGTGACGTAAAGTTCTAAGGTTGTGTTGTGCTCGTTGCCACTAGGGATAAAACATTGATGCTATGTCTAAGGATGTAGTTGTTGATTACATTACGCACCATACTTAATGCAATTGTCTCGTTGCTTGCAACTTAATACCGGAGGCGGTTCGGATGATAACCCGAAGGTGGACTTTTTAGGCATAGATGCAGCTTGGATGGCGGTCTATGTACTTTGTCGTAATGCCCAATTAAATCTCACTATACTCATCATGATATGTATGTGCATGGTCATGCTCTCTTTATTTGTCAATTGCCCAACCGTAATTTGTTCACCCAACATGTTGTTCGTATTATGGGAGAGACACCTCTAGTGAACTCGTGGACCCCGGTCCAATTCTCTTTACCGAAATACAATCTACCGCAATACTTGTTCTACTGTTTTCTCGCAAACAATCATCTTCCACACAATACGGTTAATCCTTTGTTACAGCAAGCCGGTGAGATTGACAACCTCACTCGTTTCGTTGGGGCAAAGTAGTTTGGTTGTGTTGTGCAGGTTCCACGTTGGCGCCGGAATCCCTGGTGTTGCGCCGCACTACATCCCGCCGCCATCAACCTTCAACGTGCTTCTTGGCTCCTCCTCGGTTCGATAAACCTTGGTTTCTTCTCGAGGGAAAACTTGCCGCCGTGCGCATCATACCTTCCTCTTGGGGTTGCCCAACGAACGTGTGAAATACACGCCATCAAGCTCTTTTCCGGCGCCGTTGCCGGGAACTGAAGAAAAGCTACACCACAAAGATTTCTAACTCCCACGTCAACTACGCACCAGCTCTTTTTCTGGCGCCGTTGCCGGGGAGATCAAGACACGCTGCAAGGGGAGTCTCCACTTCTCAATCTCTTTACTTTGTTTTTGTCTTGCTTTATTTTATTTACTACTTTGTTTGCTGCACTAAATCAAAATACAAAAAAATTAGTTGCTAGATTTACTTTATTTGCTATCTTGTTTGCTATATCGAAAACACAAAAAAATTAGTTTACTTGCATTTACTTTATCTAGTTTGCTTTATTTACTGTTGCTAAAATGGCCAACGCTGAAAATACTAAGTTGTGTGACTTCACAACCACAAATAATAATGATTTCTTATGCACACCTATTGCTCCACCTGCTACTACAGCAGAATTCTTTGAAATTAAACCTCGCTTTATCGAATCTTGTCATGAAAGATCAATTTTCTGGAATTAGTTCTGATGATGCTGCTGCCCATCTTAATAATTTTGTTGAACTATGCGAAATGCAAAAATATAAAGATGTAGATGGTGATATTATTAAACTAAAATTGTTCCCTTTCCCATTAAGAGGAAGAGCTAAAGATTGGTTGCTATCTCTGCCTAAGAATAGTATTGATTCATGGACTAAATGCAAGGATGCTTTTATTGGTAGATATTATCCCCCTGCTAAAATTATATCTTTGAGGAGTAGCATAATGAATTTTAAACAATTAGATACTGAACATGTTGCTCAAGCTTGGGAAAGAATGAAATCTCTCGGTTAAAAATTGCCCAACCCATGGACCGACTACTTGGATGATCATCCAAACCTTCTATGCAGGACTAAATTTTTCTTCACGGAATTTATTGGATTCAGCTGCTGGAGGTACCTTTATGTCCATCACTCTTGGTGAAGCAACAAAGCTTCTTGATAATATGATGATCAACTACTCTGAATGGCACACGGAAAGAGCTCCACAAGGTAAGAAGGTCAATTCTGTCGAAGAAACCTCTTCCTTGAGTGATAAGATTGATGTTATTATGTCTATGCTTGTGAATGATAGGACTAATATTGATCCTAATAATGTTCCGTTAGCTTCATTGGTTGCACAAGAAGAACATGTTGATGTAAACTTCATTAAAAATAATAATTTCAACAACAATGCTTACCGGAACAATTCTAGTAACAACTATAGGCCATATCCTTATAATAATGGCAACGGCTATGGTAATTCTTATGGAAATTCTTACAACAATAATAGGAACTCACCCCTGGACTTGAAGCCATGCTTAAAGAATTTATTGGTACACAAACCGCTTTTAACAAATCTGTTGAAGAAAAGCTCGGGAAAATTGATATACTTGCTTCTAAAGTCGATAGTCTTGTCGCTGATGTTGATCTTTTGAAATCAAAAGTTTTGCCTAATGAGAATCATCATAATAAGATTGCTACTACAGCAAATGCTATTCAAGTTAGAATTAATGAGAATATAAGATTAATGGCTGAACTGCGTGCTAGGTGGGATAGAGAAGAAAATGAAAAACTAGCTAAAGAGAAGAATATAGCTAAAGTTTGGACTATTACCACCACTAGTAATGCTAATGCTACACATGTTGCTGCACCTCCTACTCATACTAATAAAAGAATTGGTGTTAGCAATGTTTCCACTTCTAATGCAAAGCGCGAAAAACTGCCCGAAACTGCTAAAACTGCTGAAATTGCCTGTGATAAAGCTGCTGAAATTTTTTCCAACATTGGGGATGATGATCCCATTGCTTTAGATTATAATGGTTTGAATTTTGATGATTGCCACATCTCTGAAGTTATAAAGTTCTTGCAAAAACTTGCTAAAAGTCCTAATGCTAGTGCTATAAATTTGGCTTTCACGCATCATATTACAAATGCTCTCATAAAAGCTAGAGAAGAGAAACTAGAGCGCGAAGCCTCTATTCCTAAAAAGCTAGAAGATGGTTGGGAGCCCATCATTAAGATGAAGGTTAAAGATTTTGATTGTAATGCTTTATGTGATCTTGGTGCAAGTATTTTTGTTATGCCGAAGAAAATTTATAATATGCTTGACTTGCCACCGCTGAAAAATTGTTATTTGGATGTTAATCTTGCTGATCATTCTACAAAGAAACCTTTGGGTAAAGTTGATAATGTTCGCATTACCGTTAACAATAACCTTGTTCCCGTTGATTTTGTTGTCTTGGATATTGAATGCAATGCATCTTGTCCAATTATATTGGGAAGACCTTTTCTTCGAACTCGTTGGTGCTATTATTGATATGAGGGAAGGAAATATAAAATATCAATTTCCTCTCAAGAAAGGTATGGAACACTTCCCTAGAAAGAGAATGAAGGTACCTTATGATTCTATCATTAGAACAAATTATGATGTTGATGCTTCATCTCTCGATGTTACTTGATACACACTTTCTGCGCCTAGCTGAAAGGCGTTAAAGAAAAGCGCTTATGGGAGACAACCCATGTTTTTACCTACAGTACTTTGTTTTTATTTTGTGTCTTGGAAGTTGTTTACTACTGTAGCAACCTCTCCTTATCTTAGTTTTGAGTTTTGTTGTGCCAAGTTAAGCCGTTGATAGAAAAGTAAGTACTAGATTTGGATTACTGCGCAGTTCCAGATTTCTTTGCTGTCACGAATCTGAGCCCACTGCCCTGCAGGAAGCTCAGAAAATTATGCCAATTTACGTGCATGATCCTCAGATATGTACGCAACTTTCATTCAATTTGAGCATTTTCATTTGAGCAAGTCTGGTGCCATTTTAAAATTCGTCAATACGAACTGTTCTGTTTTGACAGATTCTGCCTTTTATTTCGCATTGCCTCTTTTGCTATGTTGGATGAATTTCTTTGATCCACTAATGTCCAGTAGCATTATGCAATGTCCAGAAGTGTTAAGAATGATTGTGTCACCTCTGAATATGTCAATTTATATTGTGCACTAACCCTCTAATGAGTTGTTTCGAGTTTGGTGTGGAGGAAGTTTTCAAGGATCAAGAGAGGAGTATGATGCAACATGATCAAGGAGAGTGAAAGCTCTAAGCTTGGGGATGCACCCGGTGGTTCACCCCTGCATATATCAAGAAGACTCAAGCGTCTAAGCTTGGGGATGCCCAAGGCATCCCCTTCTTCATCAACAAATTATCAGGTTCCTCCCCTGAAACTACATTTTTATTCGGCCACATCTTATGTGCTTTTTCTTGGAGCGTCAGTTTGTTTTTATTTTTGTTTTGTTTGAATAAAAAGGATCCTAGCATTCACTTTATGGGAGAGATACACACTCCGCTGTAGCATATGGACAAATATGTCCTTGGTTTCTACTCATAGTATTCATGGCGAAGTTTCTCCTTCGTTAAATTGTTATATGGTTGGAATTGGAAAATGATACATGTAGTAATTTCTATAAATGTCTTGGGTAATGTGATACTTGGCAATTGTTGTGCTCATGTTTAAGCTCTTGCATCATATGCTTTGCACCCATTAATGAAGAAATACATAGAGCATGCTAAAATTTGGTTTGCATAATTGGTTTCTCTAAGGTCTAGATAATTTCTAGTATTGAGTTTGAACAACAAGGAAGACGGTGTAGAGTTTTATAATGTTTTCAATATGTCTTTTATGTGAGTTTTGCTGCACCGGTTCATCCTTGTGTTTGTTTCTAACAAGCCTTGCTAGCCTAAACCTTGTATCGAGAGGGAATACTTCTCATGCATCCAAAATACTTGAGCCAACCACTATGCCATTTGTGTCCACCATACCTACCTACTACATGGTATTTTCCAGCCATTCCAAAGTAAATTGCTTGAGTGCTACCTTTAAAATTCCATCATTCACCTTTGCAATATATAGCTCATGGGACAAATAGCTTAAAAACTATTGTGGTATTGAATATGTAATTATGCACTTTATCTCTTATTAAGTTGCTTGTTGTGCGATAACCATGTTTACTGGGGAACGCCATCAACTCATTGTTGAATTTCATGTGAGTTGCTATGCATGTTCGTCTTGTCCGAAGTAAGGGCGATCTACACTGAGTTGAATGGTTTGAGCATGCATATTGTGAGAGAAGAACATTGGGCCGCTAACTAAAGCCATGTTCCATGGTGGAAGTTTCAGTTTTGGGCAAATATCCTCAAATCTCTAATGAGAAAAGAATTAATTGTTGTTGAATGCTTAAAGCATTAAAAGAGGAGTCCATTATCCGTTGTCTATGTTGTCCCGGTATGGATGTCTAAGTTGAGAATAATCAAAAGCGAGAAATCCAAATGCGAGCTTTCTCCTTAGACCTTTGTACAGGCGGCATAGAGGTACCCCTTTGTGATACTTGGTTAAAGCATATGTATTGCGGTGATAATCCAGGTAGTCCAAGCTAATTAGGACAAGGTGCGGGCACTATTAGTACACTATGCATGAGGCTTGCAACTTATAAGATATAATTTACATGATGCATATGCTTTATTACTACCGTTGACAAAATTGTTTCATGTTTTCAAAATCAAAGCTCTAGCACAAATATAGCAATCGATGCTTTTCCTCTATGAGGACCATTCTTTTACTTTCAATGTTGAGTCAGTTCACCTATTTCTCTCCACCTCAAGAAGCAAACACTTGTGTGAACTGTGCATTGATTCCTACATATTCGCTTATTGCACTTATTATATTACTCTATGTTGACAATATCCATGAGATATACATGTTACAAGTTGAAAGCAACCGCTGAAACTTAATCTTCTTTTGTGTTGCTTCAATACCTTTACTTTGAATTATTGCTTTATGAGTTAACTCTTATGCAAGACTTATTGATGCTTGTCTTGAAGTGCTATTCATGAAAAGTCTTTGCTTTATGATTCACTTGTTTACTCATGTCATCACCATTGTTTTGATCGCTGCATTCTCTACATATGCTTTACAAATAGTATGATCAAGATTATGATGGCATGTCACTCCGTAAATTATCTTTGTTATCGTTTTACCCGCTCGGGACGAAGCAGAACTAAGCTTGGGGATGCTGATACGTCTCCAACGTATCGATAATTTCTTGTGTTCCATGCCACATTATTGATGTTATCTACATGTTTTATGCACACTTTATATCATATTCGTGCATTTTCTCGGAACTAACCTATTAACAAGATGCCGAAGTGCCGATTGCTTGTTTTCTCGTTGTTTTTGGTTTCAGAAATCCTAGTAAAGAAATATTCTCGGAATTGGACGAAATAAAAGCCCAGAGGCCTATTTTCTCACGAAGCTTCCAGAAGACCGAAGACGAGACGAAGAGGGGCCACGGGGTGGCCAAACCCTAGGGCGGCGCGGCTCCCCCCTTGGCCGCGCGGCCCTGTGGTGTGGGCCCCCCGTGCCGCCTCTCGACTTGCCCTTCCGCCTACAAATAGCCTCCGTGACGAAACCCCCCAGTACCGAGAGCCACGATACGGAAAACATTACTGAGACGCCGTCGCCGCCGATCCCATCTCGGGGGATCCTGGAGATCGCCTCGGCACCCTGCCGGAGAGGGGATTCATCTCCCGGAGGACTCTACGCCGCCATGGTCGCCTCCGGTGTGATGTGTGAGTAGTCTACCCCTGGACTATGGGTCCATAGCAGTAGCTAGATGGTTGTCTTCTCCCCATTGTGCTATCATTGTCGGATCTTGTGAGCTGCCTATCATGATCAAGATCATCTATATGTAATTCTATATGTTGCGTTTGTTGGGATCCGATGAATAGAGAATACTTGTTATGTTGATTATCAAAGTTATGCTTATGTGTTGTTTATGATCTTGCATGCTCTCCGTTACTAGTAGATGCTCCGGCCAAGTAGATGCTTTTAACTCCAAGAGGGAGTACTTATGCTCGATAGTGGGTTCATGCCGCATTGACACCCGGGACGAGTGATGAAAAGTTCTAAGGTTGTGTTGTGCTCGTTGCCACTAGGGATAAAACATTGATGCTATGTCTAAGGATGTAGTTGTTGATTACATTACGCACCATACTTAATGCAATTGTCCGTTGCTTGCAACTTAATACCGGAGGGGTTCGGATGATAACCTCGAAGGTGGACTTTTTAGGCATAGATGCGATTGGATGGCGGTCTATGTACTTTGTCGTAATGCCCAATTAAATCTCACTATACTCATCATGATATGTATGTGCATGGTCATGCTCTCTTTATTTGTCAATTGCCCAACTTGTAATTTGTTCACCCAACATGCTGTTCGTCTTATGGGAGAGACACCTCTAGTGAACTGTGGACCCCGGTCCAATTCTCTTTATCGAAATACAATCTATCTGCAATACTTGTTCTACCGTTTTCTGCAAACAATCATCTTCCACACAATACGGTTAATCCTTTGTTACAGCAAGCCGGTGAGATTGACAACCTCACTTGTTTCGTTGGGGCAAAGTAGTTTGGTTGTGTTGTGCAGGTTCCACGTTGGCGCCGGAATCCCTGGTGTTGCGCCGCACTACATCCCGCCGCCATCAACCTTCAACGTGCTTCTTGGCTCCTCCTGGTTCGATAAACCTTGGTTTCTTTCTGAGGGAAAACTTGCTGCTGTGCGCATCATACCTTCCTCTTGGGGTTGCCCAACGAACGTGTGAAATACACGCCATCAGTTGTCTTCTCCTCTTGTGCTGTCATGTTTAGATCTTGTGAGCTTCCTATCATGATCAAGATCATCTATTTGTAATGCTACATGTTGTGTTTGTTGGGATCCGATGAATATGGAATACTATGTCAAGTTGATTATCGATCTATCATATATGTGTTGTTTATGATCTTGCATGCTCTCCGTTGCTAGTAGAGGCTCTGGCCAAGTTGATACTTGTAACTCCAAGAGGGAGTATTTATGCTAGATAGTGGGTTCATGCCTCCATTGAATCTGGGACAGTGATAGAAAGTTCTAAGGTTATGGATGTGCTGTTGCCACTAGGGATAAAACATCAATGCTTTGTCTAAGGTATTTGTATTGTTTACATTACGCACGTACTTAATGCAATTGTCTGTTGTTTGCAACTTAATACTGGAAGGGGTGCGGATGCTAACCCGAAAGTGGACTTTTTAGGCAAAGATGCATGCTGGATAGCGGTCTATGTTCTTTGTCGTAATGCCCTAAGTAAATCTCATAGTAGTCATCATGATATGTATGTGCATTGTTATGCGCTCTCTATTTGTCAATTGCCCAACTGTAATTTGTTCACCCAACATGTTATTTATCTTATTGGAGAGACACCACTAGTGAACTGTGGACCCCGGTCCATTCTTTTACATCTGAAATACAACCTACTGCAATCATTGTTCTCTATTGTTCTTTGCAAACAAACATCATTCTCCACACCATACGTTTAATCCTTTGTTTACAGCAAGCCGGTGAGATTGACAACCTCACTGTTAAGTTGGGGCAAAGTATTTTGATTGTGTTGTGCAGGTTCCACGTTGGCGCCGGAATCCCTGGTGTTGCGCCGCACTACACTCCTTCACCAACAACCTTCACGTGGCCTTCATCTCCTACTCGGTTCGATAACCTTGGTTTCTTACTGAGGGAAACTTCTGTCATCGTACGCATCACACCTTCCTCTTGGGGTTCCCAACGGACGTGTGCTTCACGCGTCATCAAGCTAATTTCTGGCGCCGTTGCCGGGGAGATCAAGACACGTTGCAAGGGGAGTCTCTCACACCCAATCTCTTTACTTTGTTTATTGTCTTGCTTTATTTTATTTTCTGTCTTGTTTGCTTTCTTTATATTAAAAACACAAAAAAATTAGTTACTTGTTTTACTTTATTTT
>NC_061513.1:209800771-209857803 GCF_022539505.1 Lolium rigidum | reverse complement strand
CACTTCCCTAGAAAGAGAATGAAGGTACCTTATGATTCTATTATTAGAACAAATTATGATGTTGATGCTTCATCTCTCGATGTTACTTGAGTATACACTTTACGCGCCTAGGCTGAAAGGCGTTAAAGAAAAGCGCTTATGGGAGACAACCCATGTTTTTACTACAGTATTTTGTTTTATATTTGTGTCTTGGAAGTTGTTTACTACTGTAGCAACCTCTCCTTATCTTAGTTTTATGTTTTGTTGTGCCAAGTAAAGTCTTTGATAGAAAAGTAAGTACTAGATTTGGATTACTTGCGCGAGTTCCAGATTTCTTTGCTTGTCACGAATCTGGGTCTATCTCCCTGTAGGTAGCTCAGAAAATTATGCCAATTTACGTGCATGATCCTCAGATATGTACGCAACTTTCATTCAATTTGAGCATTTTCGTTTGAGCAAGTCTGGTGGCCTAATAAAATCCATCTTTACGAGACTGTTACTGTTTTGACAGATTCTGTCTTTTATTTCGCATTGCCTCTTTTGCTATGTTGGATGAATTTCTTTGATCCATTAATGTCCAGTAGCTTTATGCAATGTCCAGAAGTGTTAAGAATGATTGTGTCACCTCTGAACATGTGAATTTTTATTATGCACTAACCCTCTAATGAGTTGTTTCGAGTTTGGTGTGGAGGAAGTTTTCAAGGATCAAGAGAGGAGTATGATGCAATATGATCAAGGAGAGTGAAAGCTCTAAGCTTGGGGATGCCCGGTGGTTCACCCCTGCATATATTAAGAAGACTCAAGCGTCTAAGCTTGGGGATGCCCAAGGCATCCCCTTCTTCATCGACAACATTATCAGGTTCCTCCCATGAAACTATATTTTTATTCGGCCACATCTTATGTACTTTGCTTGGAGCGTCGGTTTGTTTTTGTTTTTTGTTTTGTTTGAATAAAATGGATCCTAGCATTCACTTTATGGGAGAGAGACACGCTCCGCTGTAGCATATGGACAAATATGTCCTTAGGCTCTACTCATAGTATTCATGGCGAAGTTTCTTCTTCGTTAAATTGTTATATGGTTGGAATTGGAAAATGCTACATGTAGTAACTCTAAAATGTCTTGGATAATTTGATACTTGGCAATTGTTGTGCTCATGTTTAAGCTCTTGCATCATATACTTTGCACCCATTAATGAAGAAATACTTAGAGCTTGCTAATTTGGTTTGCATATTTGGTTTCTCTAGAGTCTAGATAACATCTAGTATTGAGTTTTGAACAACAAGGAAGACGGTATGGAGTCTTATAATGTTTACCATATGTCTTTTATGTGAGTTTTGCTGTACTAGTTCATCCTTGTGTTTGTTTCAAATAACCTTGCTAGCCTAAACCTTGTATCGAGAGGGAATACTTCTCATGCATCCAAAATACTTGAGCCAACCACTATGCCATTTGTGTCCACCATACCTACCTACTACATGGTATTTATCAGCCATTCCAAAGTAAATTGCTTGAGTGCTACCTTTAAAATTCCATCATTCACCTTTGCAATATATAGCTCATGGGACAAATAGCTTAAAAACTATTGTGGTATTGAATATGTACTTATGCACTTTATCTCTTATTAAGTTGCTTGTTGAGCGATAACCATGTTTACGGGGACGCCATCAACTATTCTTTGTTGGATATCATGTGAGTTGCTATGCATGTCCGTCTTGTACGAAGCAAGAGAGATCTACCACCTTCATGGTTGGAGCATGCATATTGTTAGAGAAGAACTTTGGGCCGCTAACTAAAGCCATGATTCATGGTGGAAGTTTCGAGTTTGGACACATATCCTCAATCTCATATGAGAATAATAATTGTTGCCACATGCTTATGCATTAAAAGAGGAGTCCATTATACGATTGTCCATGTTGTCCGGTATGGATGTCTAAGTTGAGAATAATCAAAAGCGAGAAATCCAAAATGCGAGCTTTCTCCTTAGACCTTTGTACGGGCGGCATGGAGGTACCCCATTGTGACACTTGGTCAAAACATGTGCATTGCAAAGATCCGGTAGTCCAAGTTAATTAGGACAAGGTGCGGGCACTATTAGTATACTATGCATGAGACTTGCAACTTGTAAGATATAACTTTACATAACTCATATGCTTTATTACTACCGTTGACAAAATTGTTTCATGTTTTCAAAATAAAAGCTCTAGCACAAATATAGCAATCGATGCTTTCCTCTTTGAAGGACCATTCTCTTTACTTTTATGTTGAGTCGGTTCACCTATCTCTCTCCACCTCAAGAAGCAAACACTTGTGTGAGCTGTGCATTGATTCCTACATACTTGCATATTGTACTTGTTATATTACTCTATGTTGACAATTATCCATGAGATATACATGTTACAAGTTGAAAGCAACCGCTGAAACTTAATCTTCCTTTGTGTTGCTTCAATACCTTTACTTTGATTTATTGCTTTATGAGTTAACTCTTATGCAAGACTTATTAATACTTGTCTTGAAGTACTATT
The DNA here is from genome assembly GCF_022539505.1 of Lolium rigidum. Lineage (NCBI taxonomy): Eukaryota > Viridiplantae > Streptophyta > Magnoliopsida > Poales > Poaceae > Lolium > Lolium rigidum. The sequence goes on along the minus strand of NC_061513.1, from coordinate 209,855,301 downwards.
CATGAAAAGTCTTTGCTTTATGATTCACTTGTTTACTCATGTCATCACCATTGTTTTGATCGTTGCATCCACTACATATGTTTACAAATAGTATGATCAAGGTTATGATGGCATATCACTTCAGAAATTATCTTTGTTATCGTTTTACCTGCTCGGGACGAGCGAGAACTAAGCTTGGGGATGCTTGATACGTCTCCGACGTATCGATAATTTCTTATGTTCTATGCCATATTATTGATGATACCTACATGTTTTATGCACACTTTATGTCATATTCGTGCATTTTACGGAACTAACCTATTAACAAGATGCTTGAAGTGCCGGTTCACTGTTTTACTGCTTGTTTTTGGTTTCAGAAATCCTAGTAACGAAATATTCTCGGAATTGGACGAAATCAAAGCCCGGGGGCCTATTTTCCCACGAAGCTTCCGAAGTCCGAAGAAGAGACGAAGAGGGGCCACGGAGGTGGCCAAACCACTAGGGCGGCGCGGCCCGGCCTGGCCGCGCCGGCCTGTGGTGTGGGCCCCTCGTGCGGCCTCTGACTTGCCCTTCCGCCTACTTAAAGCCTCCGTCGCGAAACCCCCGATGCGAAAAGCCACGATACGGAAAACCTTGCGAGACGCCGTCGCCGCCGATCCCATCTCGGGGGATCACGGAGATCTCCTCCGGCACCCTGCTGGGAGAGGGGATCATCTCCGGAGGACTCTACACCGCCATGGTCGCCTCCGGAGTGATGAGTGAGTAGTTCACCCCTGGACTATGGGTCCATAGCAGTAGCTAGATGGTTGTCTTCTCCTCATTGTGCTTCATTGTTGGATCTTGTGAGCTGCCTAACATGATCAAGATCATCTATACGTAATTCTATATGTTGTGTTTGTCGGGATCCGATGGATAGAGAATACCATGTCATGTTAATTATCAAGTTATTACACATGTGTTGTTTATGATCTTGCATGCTCTCCAGTTTCTAGTAGAGGCTCTGGCCAAGTTTTTACTTTTAACTCCAAGAGGGAGTATTTATGCTCGATAGTGGGTTCATGCTGCATTGACACACGGGACGGTGACGAGAAAGTTCTAAGGTTGTGTTGTCTTTGTTGCCACTAGGGATAAAACATTGGCGCTATGTCCAGAGGATGTAGTTGTTGATTACATTACGCACCATACTTAATGCAATTGTACTGTTGCTTTGCAACTTAATGCTGGAGGGGTTCGGATGATAACTCTGAAGGTGGACTTTTTAGGCATAGATGCAGTATCAACTTGGCCTGAGCCTCTACTAGCAACGGAGAGCATGCAAGAACATAAATAACATATATGATAGATTGATAATCAACTTGATATAGTATTCAATATTCATCGGATCCCAACAAACACAACATGAAGGATTACAAATAGATGATCTTGATCATGATAGGCAGCTCACAAGATCTAACATGATAGCACAATGAGGAGAAGACAACCATCTAGTTATCGCTTATGGACCCATAGTCCAGGGGTGGACTACTCACACATCGATCCGGAGACGATCATGGCGATGAAGAGACCTCCGGGAGATGATTCCCCTCTCCGGCAGGTTGCCGGAGAGCGATCTCCCGAATCCCCCAAGATGGGATTGGCGGCGGCGGCGTCTGCGGAAGGTTTTCCGTATCGTGGCTCTCGGTACTGGGGGTTTCGCGACGAAGACCTTAAGTAGGCGGAAGGGCAGGTCAGGAGGCGTCACGGGGGACCCACACAGTAGGGCCACGCGGCCAAGGGCCAGGCCGCGCCGCCCTGGCGTGTCGCCACCTCATGGCCCCACTTCGTTACTCCTTCGGTCTTCTGGAAGCTTCGTGTGAAAATAGGACCCTGGGCGTTGATTTCGTCCAATTCCGAGAATATTTCCTTACTAGGATTTACTGAAACCAAAAACAGCGAGAAAACGACAAGCGGCTCTTCGGCATCTCGTCAATAGGTTAGTGCCGGAAAATGCATAAATATGACATATAATGTGTATAAAACATGTGAGTATCATCATAAAAGTAGCATGGAACATAAGAAATTATAGATACGTTTGGGACGTATCAAGCATCCCCAAGCTTAGTTCCTACTCGCCCTCGAGTAGGTAAACGATAACAAAGATAATTTCTGAAGTGACATACTATCATAATCTTGATCATACTATTGTAAGCATATGAGATGAATGCAGCGATTCGAAGCAATGATGAAGATAATGAGTAAACAAATGAATCATATAGCAAAGACTTTTCATGAATAATACTTTCAAGACAAGCATCAATAAGACTTGCATAAGAGTTACTCATAAAGCAATAAGTTCAAAGTAAAGGCATTGAAGCAACACAAAGGAGATATAAGTTTCAGCGGGTGCTTTCAACTTCAACATGTATATCTCATGGATAATTGTTAACACAAAGTAATATAACAAGTGCAATAGGTAAACATGTAAGAATCAATGCACACAGTTGATACAAGTGTTTGCTTCTAAGATAGAAAGAATAGGCAAACTGACTCAACAATAAAGTAAAAGATAGGCCCTTCGCAGAGGGAAGCATTGATTACTATATTTGTGCTAGAGCTTTTCATTTTGAAAACAAGAAACAATTTTGTCAACGGTAGTAATAAAGCATATGTGTTATGTATAAGATATCTTATAAGTCGCAAGCCTCATGCATAGTATACTAATAGTGCTCGCACCTTGTCCTAATTAGCTTGGATTAACACTGATTATCATTGCATAGCATATGTTTCAACCAAGTGTCACAAAGGGGTACCTCTATGCCGCTTTGTACAAAGGTCTAAGGAGAAAGCTCGCATTGGATTTCTCGCTTTTGATTATTCTCAACTTAGACATCCATACCGGGACAACATAGACAACGAGATAATGGACTCCTCTTTAATGCATAAGCATTCAACAACAATTAATATTCTCATAAGAGATTGAGGATTAATTGTCCAAACTGAAACTTCCACCACGAATCATGGCTTTAGTTAGCGGCCCAATGTTCTTCTCTAACAGTATGCATACTCAAACCATTTGATTGTGAGAACCGCCCTTACTTCAGACAAGATGAACATGCATAGCAACTCACATGATATTCAACAAAGGTAAGAGTTGATGGCGTCCCCAGAAACATGGTTACCGCTCAGCAAGCAACTTATTAAGAAATAAGACACATAAGTACATATTCTTCACCACGATAGTTTTTAAGCTATTTGTCCCATGAGCTATATATTGCAAAGGCAAAGAATAGAATTTTAAAGGTAGAACTCAAGTAATTTACTTTGGAATGGCGGAGAAATACCATGTAGTAGGTAGGTATGGTGGACACAAATGGCATAGTAATTGGCTCAAGGATTTGGATGCACGAGAAGAATTCATTTCAATACAAGGCTAGGCTAGCAAGGTTGTTTGAAGCAAACTCAAGTATAAAAGGTGCAGCAAAGCTCACATATGAACATATTGTAACTATTATAAGACTTTACATTGTCTCCTTGTTGTTCAAACACCTCAACCGAGAAAATATCTAGACTCTAGAGATCAATCATGCAAACCAAATTTTAACAAGCTCTATGTAGTTATTCATTAATGAGTACAAGGTACATGATGCAAGAGCTTAAACAAGATCTATATGAGCACAACAATTGCCAAGTATCACATTATTCAAGACATTAAACCATTTACCACATGCGGCATTTTCCGTTTCCAACCATATAACAATTAACGGAATAGTCCAACTTTCGCAATGAACATTAAAGATGAAGCTAAGAACATATGTGTTCATACGAAACAGAGGAGCGTGTCTCTCTCCCAAACAAAGAATGCTAGGATCCGATTTATTCAAACAAAAACAAAAACAAAAACAAACAGACGCTCCAAGTAAAGCACATAAGATGTGACGGAATAAAAATATAGTTTCACTAGAGGAACCTGATAAGTTGTCGATGAAGAAGGGATGCCTTGGGCATCCCCAAGCTTAGACGCTCGAGTCTTCTTAAAATATGCAGGGATGAACCAACGGGGGCATCCCCAAGCTTTTACTTTTCACTCTTCTTGATCATATTGTATCATCCTCCTCTCTTGACCCTTGAAAACTTCCACCACACCAAACTCGAAACAAACTCATTAGAGGGTCAGTGCATAATTCATATATTCAGAGGTGACATACTCATTCTTAACACTTCTGGACATTGCACAAAGCTACTGAAAGTTAATGGAACAAAGAAATCCATCAAACATAGCAAAACGAGGCAATGCAAAATAAAAGGCAGAATCTGTCAAAACAGAACAGTTCGTAAAGACGAATTTTAAAGTGGCACCAGACTTGCTCAGATGAAAATGCCAAAATTGAATGAAAGTTGCGTACATATCTGAGGATCACGCACGTAAATTGGCAGATTTTTTTGATTTTTCTACAGAGACTACTGCTCAAATTCGTGACAGCAAGAAATCTGTTCCTGCGCAGCAATCCAAATCTAGTATTGGCTTTACTATCAAAGACTTTACTTGGCACAACAATGCAATAAAATAAAGATAAGGAGAGGTTTCTACAGTAGTAAACACCTTCCAAGACTCAAATATAAAATAAAGTGCAGAAGTAAAATAATGGGTTGTCTCCCATAAGCGCTTTTCTTTAACGCCTTTCAGCTAGGTTCAGAAAGTGTGTATCAAGTAACATCAAGAGACGAAGCATCAACATCAATAGGTATCTTAGATGCTCCCCCATCCGTAGTGGTGCTAAGGGCTTTGTTAATTTTAGGCCTATAATAGCTTTTTGGCTCAGGCACTTTAGAGGCATACATGAATTTTTGCTCCTTACCCACATAAGCTTTCTCCTTAAACTTAAGAGAAGAAAAGGTTGAACCCAAGGTTCCCATAGCTTCTTCTAGTTCACTAATAATATGGGTTCGATTATCATGAGTAGCACAAGTTTCTAAAACAGCAATTCTCTCATTAATTCCTCCTAGAGATTTATCAAGTTTATCAGTGCTATTAAGTAATATTCCCAATTTAGTCTCAATACTTGGAAGATCTTTCTCTATGGCCTCCAACTTTTTCATGACATCTTCAAGAGAGATTTCAATTTTAGCTTCATTAACAGGTGGTATTCCAACTAGACTCTCAATAATGCAACTAGCTTCTAAAGCAGGAGTGCCTAGGAAATTACCTCCCGCAAGAGTATCAAGAACATACCTATTCCAACTAGAGATACCAACATAAAAGTTCCTAAGTAGTATAATAGTGGAGTGTTTCTTAGTGCACCTATGATGAGCATCGCTAATTCTATACCAAGCATCTTTAAAACTTTCTCCCCCTTGTTGCTTAAAGGAACGAACTTCAACTTCCGGATTACTCACTTTTAGCAGTAGTAAATAAAGCAAACTAAATAAAATAAATGCAAGTAACTAATTTTTTTGTGTTTTTAATATAGAGAACAAGACAGTAAATAAAGTAAAACTAGCAACAAATTTTTTTTGTGTTTTGATATAATGCAGCAAACAAAGCAGTAAATAAAGTAAAGCAATACAAAAACAAAGTAAAGAGATTGGATGTGGGAGACTCCCCTTGCAGCGTGTCTTGATATCCCCGGCAACGGCGCCAGAAAACAGTCTTGATGCGCGTAGATGACACGTCCGTTGGGAACCCCAAGAGGAAGGTGTGATGCGCACAGCAGCAAGTTTTCCCTCAGTAAGAAACCAAGGTTATCGAACCAGTAGGAGCCAAGAAGCACGTTGAAGGTTGTTGGTGGCGGAGTGTAGTGCGGCGGAACACCAAGGTTTCCGGCGCCAACGTGGAACCTGCACAACACAATCACATAACTTTGCCCCAAAGTAACAGTGAGGTTGTCAATCTCACCCGCTTGCTGTAAACAAAGGATTAGATGTATAGTGTGGATGATGATGGTTGTTTGCAAAGAACAGTAAAGAACAATTGCAGTAGATTGTATTTCAGATGTAAAGAATAGGACCGGGGTCCACAGTTCACTAGCGGTGTCTCTCCCATAAGATAGCGAGATGTTGGGTGAACAAATTACAGTTGGGAAATTGACAAATAAAGAAGGCATAACAATGCACATACATATATCATGATGAGTACTATGAGATTTAATCGGGGCATTACGACAAAGTACACGAGACCGCTATCCGGCATGCATCTATGCCTAAAAAGTCCACTTTCAGGTTATCATCCGAAGCCCTTCCAGTATTAAGTTGTAAACAACAGACAATTGCATTAAGTATGGTGCGTAATGTAATCAACACAAATATCCTTAGACAAAGCATCGATGTTTTATCCCTAGTGGCAACAGCACATCCACAACCTTAGAACTTTACGTCATCGTCCCAGATTTAATGGAGGCATGAACCCACTATCGAGCATAAATACCCCCTCTTGGAGTCACAAGTATCAACTTGGCCAGAGCCTCTACTAGCAACGGAGAGCATGCAAGAACATAAATAACATATATGATAGATTGATAATCAACTTGACATAGTATTCAATATTCATCGGATCCCAACAAACACAACATGAAGGATTACAAATAGATGATCTTGATCATGATAGGCAGCTCACAAGATCTAACATGATAGCACAATGAGGAGAAGACAACCATCTAGCTACTGCTATGGACCCATAGTCCAGGGGTGGACTACTCACACATCGATCCGGAGGCGATCATGGCGATGAAGAGACCTCCGGGAGATGATTCCCCTCTCCGGCAGGGTGCCGGAGGCGATCTCCTGAATTCCCCGAGATGGGATTGGCGGCGGCGGCGTCTCTGGAAGGTTTTCCGTATCGTGGCTCTCGATACTGGGGGTTTCGCGACGAAGACCTTAAGTAGGCGGAAGGGCAGGTCAGGAGGCGTCACGGGGGACCCACACAGTAGGGCCGCGCGGCCAAGGGCCAGGCCGCGCCGCCCTGGCGTGTTGCCACCTCGTGGCCCCACTTCGTTACTCCTTCGGCCTTCTGGAAGCTTCGTGTGAAAATAGGACCATGGGCGTTGATTTCGTCCAATTCCGAGAATATTTCCTTACTAGGATTTCTGAAACCAAAAACAACAGAAAACAACAACTGGCTCTTCGGCATCTCGTCAATAGGTTAGTGCCGGAAAATGCATAAATATGACATATAATGTGTATAAAACATGTGAGTATCATCATAAAAGTAGCATGGAACATAAGAAATTATAGATACGTTTGGGACGTATCAATTCCATACCGAGCTCGAGAATAGAGCGGATAGCGGCACAAACGCCGCGATACGGTACACCTGTTTCTACCACCAGTTTAGCGTCTCTTTCAATCACGGTATGATAGTCTATTGCATTTTCTTTGATTAGTTTGATTGCGGCATGGGGTTGTACCGGAAGAATTCAGGAGGGTGATGTCTACGCACGCTTCTATTCCTGTAGATAGTGTTGGGCCTCCAAGAGCAGAGGTTTGTAGAACAGCAGCAAGTTTCCCTTAAGTGAATCACCCAAGGTTTATCGAACTCAGGGAGGTAGAGGTCAAAGATATCCCTCTCAAGCAACCCTGCAATTACGATACAAGAAGTCTCTTGTGTCCCCAACACACCTAATACACTTGTCAGATGTATAGGTGCACTAGTTCGGCGAAGAGATAGTAAAATGCAAGTGATATGGATGAATATGAGTGGTAATAACAATCTGAATAAAATATGGCAGCGAGTAAACATGCAGTAGAACAGTAAATAAACGGAGTTTCAATGCTTAGAAACAAGGCCTAGGGATCATACTTTCACTAGTGGACACTCTCAACAATGATCACATAAATAAATAAGTTCTCTTCTCTTATGCTACTTCAAACACTGTCTTGTTGGATAACAAACATCATTCATTGTGTAGGGCTACAAGAGCTCCCTCAAGCCGGAGTAAACAAGCTCCACAACATTCGGAATTCATATTTAAGTAATCTCTAGAGTGCATAATAGACCGTTGCAATTTAGACCGAGTACTAACATAGCATACACACCGTCACCTTTAAGCTATGAAAGGGGGAATAGATCACATCAATACTATCATAGTAATAGTTAACTCCATAATCTACAAGAGATTACAATCATAACCTACGCCAAGTACTACATGATGCACACACTCGTCAACATTACATCATGGAGGAGGAATAGACTACTTTAATAACATCACTAGAGTAGCACATAGATTAATAGTGATACAAAGCTCATGATCACATAAAGATCACATGGGAGAGAGAGATGAACCACATAGCTACGGTAGAGCCCTCAGCCTCGGGGGAGAACTACTCCCTCCTCATCATAGGAGACATCAATGGCGATGAAGATGGCGGTGGTGTCGATGGAGATGCCTTCCGGGGGCAATTCCCCGTCCCGGCGGCGTGCCGGAACAGAGACTTCTGTCCCCCGAATCTTGGCTTCGCGATGGCAGCGGCTCTGGAACTTTTCTCGTATCGTGGCTTATTGTTTTAGGGTTTTCGAGGCGGAGAGAATATATAGGCGGAAGGGCAGCCTCGGAGGAGTCCTGGTGGAGCCACACCATAGGGGGGCGCGCCCCCCTTGGCCGCGCCGCCAGGTGGGGTGGGGCCCCCAGGGCTCCCCTCTGGTCCCTCTCTGGCTCTCTGGAAGCTTCCGTGAAATATAAGACCCTGGGCGTTGATTTCGTCCAATTCCGATAATATTTCCTTTGTAGGATTTCCGAAACCAAAAACAGCACAAAACAGGAACTGGCACTTCGGCATCTCGTTAATAGGTTAGTTCCGGAAAATGCATCAAAACGATATAAAGTGTGAACAAAACATGTAGGTATTGTCATAAAACTAGCATGGAACATCAGAAATTATAGATACGTTGGAGACGTATCAAGCATCCCCAAGCTTAGTTCCTACTCGCCCTCGAGTAGGTAAATGATAACAGGAATAATTTCTGAAGTGACATGCTACTTACATAATCTTGATCAATACTATTGTAAAGCATATGAGATGAATGAAGTGATTCAAAGAAATGGTAAAGATAATGACTAAACAACTGAATCATATAGCAGAGACTTTTCATGAATAGTACTTTCAAGACAAGCATCAATAAGTCTTGCATAAGAGTTAACTCATAAAGCAATAGATTCTTAGTAGAAGGTTTTGAAGCAACATAAAGGATGATTAAGTTTCAGCAATTGCTTTCAACTTGTAACATGTATATCTCATGGATAGTTGTCATCATAAAGCAATATAACACATGCAATAGGTAAACATGTAAGAATCAATGCACACAGTTGACACAAGTGTTTGCTTCTAAGATAGAAAGAAGTAGGTAAACTGACTCAACATAAAGTAAAAGAATGGCCCTTCGCGAGAGGAAGCATGGATTACTATTTTTGTGCTAGAGCTTTTCATTTTGAAAACATAGAAACAATTTTGTCAACGGTAGTAATAAATCATATGTGTTATGTATAAGACATCTTATAAGTTGCAAGCCTCATGCATAGATTACCAATAGTGTTCGCACCTTGTCCTAATTAGCTTGGATTTACATGGATTATCATTGCATAACATATGTTTCAACCAAGTGTCACAAGGGGTACCTCTATGCCGCTTTGTACAAAGGTCCAAGGAGATAGATCGCATTTGATTTCTCGTTTTTGATAGATCTCAACTAAGGACATCCATACCGGGACAACATAGAAAACAGATAATGGACTCCTCTTTAATGCATAAGCATTCAACAACAGATAATATACTCATCAGAGATTGAGGATTAATGTCCAAACTGAAACTTCCACCATGATTCATGGCTTTAGTTAGTGGCCCAATGTTCTTCTCTAACAATATGCATACTCAAACAATTTGATCATGATAAATCACCCTTACTTCAGACAAGACGAACATGCATAGCAACTCACATGATATTCAACAACGGTGTAATAGTTGGTGGCGTCCCCAAAAACATGGTTACCGCTCAACAAGCAACTTATAAGAAATAAGATACACAAGCTACATATTCTTTACCACAATAGTTTTTAAGGCTATTTTCCCATGAGCTATGTATTGCAAAGACAAAGAATAGAATTTTAAAGGTAGCACTCAAGTAATTTACTTGGGAATGGCAGAGAAATACCATGTAGTAGGTAGGTATGGTGGACACAAATGGCATAGTTTTTGGCTCAAGGATTTGGATGCACGAGAAGTATTCCTCTCAATACAAGGCTTAGGCTAGAAAGGTTGTTTGAAGCAAACTCAAGTATGAACCGGTACAGCAAAACTTACATAAGAACATATTGCAAGCATTATAAGACTCTACACTGTCTTCCTTGTTGTTCAAACACCTCACCAGAAAATATCTAGACTCTAGAGAGACCAATCATGCAAACCAAATTTTAACAAGCTCTATGTAGTTCTTCATTAATAGGTGCAAAGTACATGATGCAAGAGCTTAAACATGATCTATTTGAGCACAACAATTGCCAAGTATCAAATTATTCAAGACAATATACCAATTACTACATGAAGCATTTTCTGTTTCCAACCAAATAACAATGAACGAAGCAGTTTCAGCCTTCGCCATGAACATTAAAAGTAAAGCTAAGAACACCAGTGTTCATATGAACGAGCGGAGTGTGTCTCTCTCCCACACAAGCATGAATTTATTCAGAGAATGAAAATAACAAAACGAAAATAAAAGCACACAGACGCTCCAAGTAAAGCACATAAGATGTGACGGAATAAAAATATAGTTTCACTAGAGGTGACCTGATAAGTTGTCGATGAAGAAGGGGATGCCCAAGGCATCCCCAAGATTAGATGCTTGAGTCTTCTTGAATATGCAGGGATGAACCACGGGGGCATCTCCAAGCTTAGACTTTTCACTCCTCTTGATCATATTGTATCATCCTCCTCTCTTGATCCTTGAAAACTTCCTCCACACCAAACTCAAAACAAACTCATTAGAGGGTTAGTGCATAATCAAAAATTCACATATTCAGAGGTGACACAATCATTCTTAACACTTCTGGACATTGCTCAAAGCTACTGAAAGTTAATGGAACAAAGAAATCATTCAACATAGCAAAAGAGGCAATGCGAAATAAAAGGCAGAATCTGTCAAAACAGAACAGTCCGTAAAGACGAATTTTTCAGGGGCACTTAACTTGCTCAGATGAAAAAGCTCAAATTGAATGAAAGTTGCGTACATATCTGAGGATCACGCACGTAAATTGGCATATTTCTCTGAGTTACCTACAGACGGGGCTGCTCAATTTCGTGACAGTAAGAAATCTATTTCTGCGCAGTAATCCAAATCTAGTATCAACCCTACTATCAAAGACTTTACTTGGCACAACAATGCAATAAATAAAGATAAGGAGAGGTTGCTACAGTAGTAAAAACTTCCAAGACACAACAAAACAGTAGCAAAATAAAACATGGGTTATCTCCCGAGAAGTGCTTTCTTTATAGCCATTAAGATGGGCTCAGTAATTTTAATGATGTCACATAAGGATGAGAGTTGAAGCAAAGAGAGCATCAAAAAGAAAGTATGAAACAAATTTAAGCCTAACCCACTTCCTATGGGAAGGAATCTTGTAGACAAATAAATTCATGAGGAGCAAAGTGACAAGCATAGGAAGATAAAACACGAGTAACTTCAAGATTCTCAACATAGAGAGGGGAAACTTAATATTATTAAGATGCATATAACCATGTTTCCCTCTCTCATAATAAATTTCAGTAGCATCATTGATGAAATCCACAATATAACCATCACTTAAAACATTCTTATCATGGTTCATATGCATAAAAGTATCATTAATTTTGGCATAAGAAGAATTCTTCTCATTAATAGTAATTGGAGCACGATCATTATCAAGAATTTGAACATGGTAAACAAGTTGCATACTAAGGGAATTGTTTTTGGCAATCCAATCATAACTATGACAAGTTTCATAAGGATAATTATAACCTATGTCATAGCATTCTTTATAATAATTATCAAAGATTGGAGGCATAGTGTCATCATAAGAAATAGAATAGTTATCTTTCACAAGTATGTTCATCCGTAACCATACCATGATTGTTACTAGAAGGAGATGTATCAAACATATAATCATCAGTAGCAAAAGGATTTTCAAACACCTCATCCCCAAGCTTAGAGCTTTCTATATCATTATGGGAAGAAGCATGGATAATACTAATATTATGGCAATTATTAACATCATCATTTTCAGAATTAGTTTCCTAGAGATTTTCAATATCAAAAGTAGTATGCTCTTCTAAGTCATGATCACTAATGTAGGTAAAGGGCATAGGAAGATCATTGTACTCAGATTCATTATCATAATAATCATTAGGAGCAACATACTTACGGTTACCTATTGTTATCTCATACACGCGGGGATATGCTGTTACCTTTTTCTTTTTATTCCCCCCTCTTCTTCTTCTTCGTTCCCTTCTTCTTGTTCCCTTCTTTAGGAGGAAGAGGCTTGAAGAGAAGCTCCTCCACATAACCTGATTTATTTCCGGAAACAATAGAAGAAACTTGGGAGGGTTCCTCCTTTTCATTAATAAGTTTAAAACACATAGCGGTCCTATCATATTTTGGTAAAGTGTCATCTTCTAAAATATTCTGTATGTAAGTATTTGCATGGAAATTATTAATGCAATAAGAAAGACACCCATGCAGGACATCATCAATATCAAGATCACTCATATGTAACAAAGAGATTTTCCCTGATAACTCTTCACACCACAAAAATAAAGTAGGAGTAATTTCATCATCACAACACAAATTTGCAGCACTCATGGGGTTCGAATTATCATTGGAGGAGCATTGAAAATTAAAATGACCCACTCTATGGCAAAGTTCACAAATATAAGGATAGAGGGCACAAACTTTTTCACCAAGATCATCTAGGGCCCTAGACCACTTTCTAGTTTTTTCATTCCTATGATGGATACAATATTCATCTTCGATTTGATTAATTCCACAAGGTCTATGCATACACAAAATTAACATGCTTATAAGAAACAGTATTTTCAGAAGTTTGGGCATGTTTATTGCAATCATTAATAACAGTTTCATCCTTCATGCAAGTGTCTTTAAAAGGTTCATGATACTTATCAAAATTCTTCCTAGGCAATTCAAAATGAGAGGCAAAATCTTTATAAAGATTTGCAACAACTTGAGAGTCAAGACCATAAGTAGCACTCATATTTCGAATTTTATCAGTATCCATAAAAGTTTCAATGCATTCATAATCATAATTTATACCTAACTCTTTACCTTTGTTGTTCTCCCATCCTTCAGTATTCTCCTGAATCCGATCAAGAAGGTCCCTTTTAAACTCTTCTTTGTTGCGTGTAAATGATCCCAGAACAAGTAGTATCCAGCAAGGTTTTATCTTGAAAAGAAAGTCTTGCATAGAAATTATCAATGATGATATTACCAGGAAGCTCATGAATGGGGCATTTGAGCATTAAAGACTTCAATCTCTCCCATGCTTGGGCAATAATCTCTCCATCATGAGGCAAGAAATTATATATGCGGTTTCGGTCTTTGTGAATTTCACTTGGAGGATGGAATTTAGAATAAAATAGAGGCACAATATCCTTCCAATCAAGAGAATGCCCATCCTTCAACGAGTTTATACCAATGCGCCGCTTTACCGGACAACGACATAGAGAATAATTTCTTCCTAACTTCATCCATAGAAATACTGCACACTTGAATAACCCGCATAATTCATGTAGAAACAAGTAAATGATCTCCGGGATGAACAGTTCCATCCCCTTCATAGCGGTTATCCACAACAAGTTCAATAATTTTCATGGGTATCTTGAAAGGAATACTTTCAGCGAGGTGGATTTAAAATATCACAAGCATCATTAGAGTTATCGTATATGGGAGATAAAGTATTATCGAGCAAATTTTCTCCCTAAAGATGGGAAGCTAAAAAGATCACAAAAACTAGCTTCCCCAAGCTTAGACTTCTCCATAGCATTAGCAGTAATTGCATTCATACTAATAACATTGCTACCATCATGCAAATAAGGTTCCATAGGTTTTTTAATTTTTGCATCAAACAATTCATATCTTAACTCGGAAATAGATTAAAAAGCTCATCTGTTGTTTTCCATTATGCCTAACTAGTGAAAAATAAAAACAAGAAACAAAAAGATGCAATTGTAGGATCTAAAGGAAATAGCTTCGAGCACTCACACACCGGCAACAATGCTAGGAAATAGCTTAGTAGTCGGAGGATGTGAATACCTTTTACCTTACCTCCCCGGCAACGGCGCCAGAAAATAGCTTGATGTCTACGCATGCTTCTATTCCTGTAGACAGTGTTGGGCCTCCAAGAGCAGAGGTTTGTAGAACAGCAGCAAGTTTCCCTTAAGTGAATCACCCAAGGTTTATCGAACTCAGGGAGGTAGAGGTCAAAGATATCCCTCTCAAGCAACCCCGCAATTACGATACAAGAAGTCTCTTGTGTCCCCAACACACCTAATACACTTGTCAGATGTATAGGTGCACTAGTTCGGCGAAGAGATAGTAAAATGCAAGTGATATGGATGAATATGAGTGGTAATAACAATCTGAATAAAATATGGCAGCGAGTAAACATGCAGTAGAACAGTAAATAAACGGAGTTTCAATGCTTAGAAACAAGGCCTAGGGATCATACTTTCACTAGTGGACACTCTCAACAATGATCACATAAATAAATAAGTTCTCTTCTCTTATGCTACTTCAAACACTCTCTTGTTGGATAACAAACACCATTCATTGTGTAGGGCTACAAGAGCTCCCTCAAGCCGGAGTAAACAAGCTCCACAACATTCGGAATTCATATTTAAGTAACCTCTAGAGTGCATAATAGACCGTTGCAATTTAGACCGAGTACTAACATAGCATACACACTGTCACCTTTAAGCTATGAAAGGGGGAATAGATCACATCAATACTATCATAGTAATAGTTAACTCCATAATCTACAAGAGATTACAATCATAACCTACACCAAGTACTACATGATGCACACACTGTCAACATTACATCATGGAGGAGGAATAGACTACTTTAATAACATCACTAGAGTAGCACATAGATTAATAGTGATACAAAGCTCATGATCACATAAAGATCACATGGGAGAGAGAGATGAACCACATAGCTACGGTAGAGCCCTCAGCCTCGGGGGAGAACTACTCCCTCCTCATCATAGGAGACAGCAATGGCGATGAAGATGGCGGTGGTGTCGATGGAGATGCCTTCCGGGGGCAATTCCCCGTCCCGGCGACATGCCGGAACAGAGACTTCTGTCCCCCGAATCTTGGCTTCGCGATGGCGGCGGCTCTGGAACTTTTCTCGTATCGTGGCTTATTGTTTTAGGGTTTTCGAGGCGGAGAGAATATATAGGCGGAAGGGCAGCCTCGGAGGAGTCCTGGTGGAGCCACACCATAGGCCCCCCCCTTGGCCGCGCCGCCAGGTGGGGTGGGGCCCCCAGGGCTCCCCTCTGGTCCCTCTCTGGCTCTCTGGAAGCTTCCGTGAAATATAAGACCCTGGGCGTTGATTTCGTCCAATTCCGAGAATATTTCCTTTGTAGGATTTCTGAAACCAAAAACAGCACAAAACAGGAACTGGCACTTCGGCATCTCGTTAATAGGTTAGTAACGGAAAATGCATCAAAACGATATAAAGTGTGAACAAGACATGTAGGTATTGTCATAAAACTAGCATGGAACATCAGAAATTATAGATACGTTGGAGACGTATCAGAGGGTATAGGCCTTTCGTGTTGCTGCATTGCGATAGCAAAGCTCAAAAAGAGCGGGAATAGGCGGTTGATGCGTATTTCCATGTCGAAGGGGAAAGATGGCGCCTTTGATCTGGATGCGCCGCTCGCAATATCGGTAGGGCGCTGTGGTGACCCGGCATACCACTGCATGGTGTAGTATGCAAGTCTGATATAACACCAATGAAACACTGTTCCACTAGTATTATATCGCTCAGAGTGGTACAACAGAAACATATGCGGGTCCAAGGCATGTCTATAGAATTACAACACTGACTCTTTACAAAAGATCCACACAGCCTCCTACTTTACAATCAGGTAAAATTGCATCTAAACTCCAGAAGAACGACTCATGGTCTAATCTTATCACGGACTCTATTTATAGAGCATTGGACTAGCTATAGAGGCTATGACTAGATTCTAGCTAAATAGGAGCTAGATTTAGGGAGCTAGTCCCCTTCTACTGCTAATCTAGGTTTTCTCCTTGTTGGATGTGGTATCTGACTCTTCTGACATGGTCCTGTCTCTTGAAGTAGTTGTTGACTCCTCGGCCTTTGAGTTGCACGGTAGATCCTCCTTCAATGCCTCCATATCTAAGCAGGGGATTTAAGATTGGGATGAGTACGAGCGTACTCAACAAGTTCATTATAGGAAAGAGGTGTTTAATGCACTAGCTACGGCATTAGACCAGAAAGTCTAATACCAATACCGGTTTTCATAACCATTTCTTCAAAAGGTTGCTTTTATTCAGAAGAACTATGTCCGTCAGCCTTCACCGGTTTACTAGAACTTCATGGAGTTCCTTTCCGGTAGCGTTCGCAGTTCCATAACCCGGAACAGGGAGTGACGGAGTCACGATTCATTACACTCTGCAGAGGTGTGTTGCTTTACCCATAAGAGATCTTAACCTTGGTGCCAACCGGGGGCGACCCGTCCACACTTCCTTTGGTGTGAGGCCCGGTATAAGGTCTTAGACAATCATATTCCTCCGCTACCTCGCACACCCACCCTTTATTGCAAATCCGACCTTGGGTCCTCACCGGGCTATATCACTTGGATATCTTCCGACCTCGATAACTACCAGGTCGCAACCATGGTCCTTCGTCGGGCAATGCAACCCATCATAGACCGCATTACTGTGGGGAATTAGAATGGGATCCCCACCCTCAAGTTGCTCCCGCAAGACACAACTGCTACGGTAAGCGCATCCGTTGATGTACGAGAGGTGGAAATACAATTGACTACTCCGTCCCACTCCAGATCTTATGGTTAACACGAGTTTTACGGCACAAGAATCACTTGACGACATTTGTTGTTTAATCCTAGATGGATATAAACCCATTGCAATGGAACCTCCACCATATCAACACATTCCATGGTTCCATTGCCAACCACATAGTCATATTCATAGTTATGAAAATAGTAATTTTTGCTTTTCATGCAAGAGTGGTAAGTATAGTAATTTGCAAGTAATTTGGTAAAAATACTCAAATTGACATGAGCAAGCGATGAACTTGCCTTTCTTGGCTGCAAGATTATGTAGACAAGGTCTTCGATACGGAATAACTCCAAATTCTGAAATAGCATCATCGTTCGGTAAGGACGATGTTTAAAAGATTGGCAAGGATGCAATAGTGCATAAGTATGAGATGCAATCACTCTAAGCGTGACCTAACCCCGTTGATTTAGGATTAGTGAGTGGTAATGATTAGTTAAAGGTGTGTTGCACTTTTAGAGTGATTCACAAACAAGGTTCTTATTCAGGGTTGTGTTGTTTTAGAATCATAAGCAAGTGGTAAAATGCATAGTAACAATCATACACACCAAGGGATAGTAGTTGTATAATAAGTAAAGAGCAGTTGTCAATATTAAGTCCTATGGTGCATGGTTGATGATTACTTATTATATAATTCAAAAGAATAACTTTTGAAGAACATGTTCTTTAATAAAGAACAAGTATGATAATTAGGTTTGTGGGGTTCGATGGTTTTCTATGGTTCCAATTGGTTTCTGGAGTAAGGATTAGATGGATCACAACAAAGTTGGATTGATCAACACAGGGCTTGTAAGATTGAGTTAAGCCTAGGCATCCTAAGCAATTATTTATACATGGTTGCTGTCAAGGTTGGTTATATCTTACTGGTGATAGATGGCTATTGTCTATAGGTCCTAATAGGCAGGGTTGATGGCTTTTCCTTATTTACCTCAAAAGAATAACTTTTGAAGAACATACTTCTTAAATAATAAGAAGTGTTTCAATTAAGGTTGAGGCTGTCTAGGGTTTGCTATTGGATCCACTAAGTAAGGAATAATTGGCTCCTAAATAGGATGGTTCGTAATTATGAAGTACTTGTAGGGTTTAGTGGACTATGGTTATGTAATGATAAATATTGGCATAGATGCTATTGGAGTTCATCACAATGGTGTGATGCTAATTAAGGTTAATTAAGGATGAAATCCTTGGTGATAGGGACTAGATTTGATCCTACTTGATCATCTAAATTCTATTAGGATGAACACATGGAATACCATTTTATTAGTGATAGGTCTTTATTATTTTATGAAGACATGACAAGTATTTAGTTGCTACTATGGATCTATGAATGCAAAGTAAGTATCATGATCATATGTTCTAACCTAGGGTTAGGGTTAGAAGCAAATTAGGGTTCACATGTAATAATGGAGCTAGGGTTCCTAATGAATTTAGGGTTTTAGGGCTTCACATAAAATTATAAGGTTGTAATATCATTTAATAAGGAATTAGGGCTTCCTAATTACCATATAGTTTTTAGGTTAATAACTTCATCATAAAGTTGAAGTTATTAATAATTTTTGAAATAAAATAATATTGGACTTGGCATTTTGTTAATTTTTAACAATAATAATTAAGATAATTATTAATTAGGGTTTTAAATCCTCCTAATAAGGATTTAATAAGTTAATTATAAATGAAAATTAGTTTTCTTGTTTTCTTTATTTACTTGATGATTTTTATTTATTTTGAAAAGTTTTACTAATTATTGAATTTGTTTTGAATTTAGAATAAAAGAAAATGCTTATTTAATGAGTTTAAAATAGTTAAATTTTTATTAAAAATAAAAATTCCATATTATATTTTTCTTGGATAGATTTTATTTTTTAGGATCATTTTGATATCTC
This sequence comes from Lolium rigidum, assembly GCF_022539505.1. NCBI lineage: Eukaryota > Viridiplantae > Streptophyta > Magnoliopsida > Poales > Poaceae > Lolium > Lolium rigidum. The sequence continues at coordinate 209,836,375 of NC_061513.1, read as the reverse complement.
ATTTTTATTTTTCTGAGCTAATTTGAATTTTATAAATATATGCAAAGTTTCAGTAATTATTGGATTTGAATTAAAACGAAATCTACTAGATTCACCCAATTAAACCTACCCCTACTCACTGACCAGTGGGCCAACAGCCATTTCACACGCCACGGTGGCGCCGACGTGGCATGGTTCACGGTGGCCGACGGTCAATCGCTGATGGTCGGCGGCGTTACCGGTGTCCCGCGAGGCTGTGCGCGGTTGCGTTGGAACGAGGACAGCGAGGGGATGCTAGTGGTGGTGGCGCCGCCACCAGATGGTCGTCGGAGCTTGGCCGGCAGCGAGACCGAGCGGCAGAGCTCGCGGGTGAATGATGCGGCGAAGCTAGGGGACGCAATCCAGCGGTTATGCATGCTAGGAGGTTCAGTGGCTCACCAGGAGCACGCAGAGCTTGACGGTGAGGTCAATGGTGGTCGGCATCACCGAAATTCATCGGTGCCGGTGTCGGGGAAGACGAGCTCGACGGCGAGGCTATAGTTCACCCCGGCTCGATTCCTTTTGCACCGTGAGCATGTCGAGGACGGCGGTCACGATGGCGTCCATGGCGAGGTCTGGGGCTTCCCTAATCAACGGTGATGGTCGACGGCCGGGCCAGCTAGGGTTTCGTCTGGGGAGAGATTGGGCAGAGGAGAGGGAAAACGGGGCTAGGGTTCGTCCTGGAGCCTTTTATACCGCGCTGTGGTGCGCCTCGTCACGAAGTCGAGCACTGGGAGGTCGCCAGCGAGAGAGGAGGCCGAGCACGGCTTCGTGATGGCGTCCATGCGCGCTGGAGAGGATGAGGATGAGCTCCTCTCGTTGATATTTCAACGAAGAGGTATTGGGCTGGTGTTGGGCCGATGCTGGTGGGCTGCTCGGCCAGGTAAGGTCTAGGTGAGACTTTTCTCCTTTTTCTCTTTTATTTATTTTCTGTTTTGTATTTCTATTTTGAATTCAGATTTTAATTCATATTTTAACTCTTTTCTATTTTGCAGGTATTTGACAATTTGTATTAGGATTTGATAACAATGGTCATTGCCTTGTTTTATTGCCCAAGACAAATGTGTAATGCATGATTTTATTTGTATCCTGGTGGTTTCTTTAAATTTTAATTTAGCCATGAATCAATGTGTTCTTTGAAATTCCTTTTTTTCCCTTGGAACACAACTCTCTTTAGAATCATTTAATGTGGATAATTTCTACTCAAAGTATTTTAAGGATTATATGAGGTCTTAATTAACAATAAGGATAAGTGGTTGATTCCACATATGGTTTTAATCATATGGTTTAGCACTAGGTTATTCTTAAGTTCCATATTTAAGCATAAGCTTTAACTAGTGAGCAATTCTAGGGTTCTAATCATATTCACCTAATAGCACAAGGTTGGGAACTTAATTGTGGTCTAGGTTTTAATCTCCCCTATGTATGATGATATAATTACTTAGGGTTTAGTTTCTACTATTCATGACAAGATGGTTTACTTGCTTAATAGTTGTGGTTCTCCTTTAGTTACTAGGGACTTGAGAATTGGTTTTATCTTCTACCAATAGACTTCTAGTATTATCCTTAATGTATCATTAAAGTAACTAAAGTGGCTATGGTTCTTTTTATAGTTAACTTTGGTTATAATGATGAATGGTTTCTCACCATATAAAGTATAGAGTTTAACTCTAAGGTTTTCTTATGTTCTTTAATTGAGGAATAAGTGGAATATAGATGTGGTAGGATTCTACTTATGATCACCAAGTGATTCACAAGTTAAGATTGAGATATAGGCCTAGGGTTGATTACTAGTGATCTCCCTATAATTTCATGTGGTGAATGATATCTACTTATCATATAGGTTTTAACTTATGGCTTACTCTTCTATTTCTCCAAAGCATGATCATGGCATTATCATGAGCAACTTATTCTCAATGTCTTCTACTCCCAATTCTTATTTTGGAATGGATTGTTCTAGGGTTCTACTCAAGGAATGATGATGTGATTATCTAAATATGTGGTATTCCTAAGAATTATACCTTGATGTCTTCTGTAGCTTGTTCTTCAGGAATTCTGATAAACCTGCATCTTGTGGCATGCCTCCACCTCCTAGCTGCTTCATCTTGATCCTAACTATTTTATGGAGTGGCTCAATGTGTTGGTTTTCTTGCATCATGGTGCAAGATGATGAAATGGATGAAGTGTGGGACTCCCTTTTATAGGCTTGAGCAAGCTCTAGTATCATGACACATAGATGGGTGACTCTTGTTTTAATTTGATGAGTAAGGTGCTTGGTTGTCATGCTCTCATCCATAGCAATCCTTTAAGCATGAGGTGGCATAGCTTAGGATTCAAGTTATGTAGATATTTTCATCCTATGTGGCATGGGTATTATCCTCTCATGTGATTTGTTTTTGGATAGCCAAGTGGCTTTTGTTACTAAATATCTTGGGAATGATTTTATGCTTGTGGGTGAGTCACTATATCATATGTGATTGTATTTATATTGTAATTGGGATAAAAATGTCAAAGACAAGGATTATACCCCAATTTTGAATGGTGATGTTTGATTTCAACAAGGCATGTTCATATGAGTTTCAAAATACTCATAGTTTATTTTATTCAAATAGTTTGAACTATAATTCGTAATGTAAATAAATTTAGTTTTGTGAGATTCCACATATTTAATAAGTTATGCTTAAAATCAGGATGTGTGGCTTTTATGCACTTAGGTCCTTGTGTTTTACCATATTTGCTAATTAGTTTTAAAGTGAATTCAATTGCACCCAGGGGAGTTTCTCAACTTTTAAGTGTTAATAATTTAGAGTTTGTTTCTTATATCTTTGATGGGTATAGAACTCTCCCATCTCTAGGGTTGAATAATAAGCTTGTGTTGGTGTTAAATTCAAAACTTTAGTTCAAGAAATACCATGAGGTTCATGGTAGGAATATTTATTTGTTAAAGACATGGAAATGATAAGTTAAGAATGATTTCTCCATTTTATTGTTAATTGATTTCCAATTGAATGGATGTTCATATGTTATGGCAAGGAATATCATGTTATGATGTTTAATAAGATCAAGTAGTTGATCCTGGATTAATATGTTCTTGTGTTGGTTTTAATTCCATTTGATCTAACCCTTAGATCAAATCATCTCTACCCAAAACATGGTTTTAACAAAGTCACATTGAGGTTTATAGCACTGAACTTGTTGAGCTACTTCAATTCCACCAAGGTCAAGTGAAACTTCAGTTACTGTGACTGTTTTACTTTTAAGCGCGAAAATTCCCCGGATTTTCTGTGCATGAATGCAATGCACACATCTGTTTCCTCTATTTTTGTAACCCCAAATCCCGGGATATTACAGGCGCCTATCGGCAACAAGGCTGCCAAGGCCCCCTTGGCGGACGCAGCGGCGACCGAGAAGACGTAGTCGTCGATCACCAAGTGCCTCGCCGATGTTTCCTCGACCCTGCTCATCCGCGAAAAAAAGACCGACGAAAGGTGGGCAGCGTTGTTCAAGAGGAAAGATGAAAAGATGGAGCTCAAGAAACACAAAGAGGACTTCTCCCTGTTGATCGCGTCGACAGTTGGAATGTCTCCCCGGACACTGTTGATCGCGTCGACAGTTGGAATGTCTCCCCAGACACGACGCACAACTTCTACAAAGGCATGATCCTCGATGAGATCCACATCAAAATGGTGGCAGCAAACGCAGCGGCAGTACACCTGCGTCGGCATCAGCATCGGCGTCGGCCTCGGTATCAGCGACGGAGCAGCCAGACCGGGTAGAACACTACGAGGTTGTCGTGCTCGATGGGCCTACGTCGACTTAAGATGCGTCGTCGACGTCGCCGAACCCCTTCTTCTAAATTATGTTTAATTTGCACCTCCGGTCTGTAATATGATCGTGTACAGTACTTTGATCGCGGCTACTTTAATCGCGGCGAGTTTGAGGGAAACAATCTTTTTAAATGTGAACTATTTGAATTTATGTTTAGGGTGATTTTAGGAGACGCGGCTAGAGACAGACGCGCCTTAAACGCGGCACGGAGCATCACGTCCAAACCCTTGATCCGGCGCTTTTGGGGACGTGGCGACTGGATATGCTCTAGGAAGGCACTAAACGAAGAACCCTCGATGTCCGGCTACGGTGCGTCGAGCTGCCCCTCCAACCAGCCTCGATTAGAGACGAATTGAATCTCGTGGTTTTGATTTGAGTTGCTCCTAACCTAGTAGTAGCTTTAGCTTTGATTTGAAGATGAACTAAATCTAGTCAGGAGAGGACAGAGATTTGGTGCACATGGGCACCAATGATCTCTATTTAAAAAAGTAATTAAAAATCACATATCTAAGCTTCTAAAAAATCTGAAAATAAATTATGATGTAGCTAGTATTATATTCCACAAACGTGTAAATTTTCAGCTGGAAATAATTTGTATTTTAGGCTACACAAAAATAAAAAAATTGTAAATCTGAGTATAGTGATTCAGATCTTCAAAAAAAAATCAGAATTTGTCATTTTTGTATAGCTCGGAAAACAAAATATTTGTATTTGAGATTTTGTACGTTAGTGGGATACATCATCAGCTCCTTTTAGAATTTTGCTACAGAATTGTTTTAAACATATATATCTAGTTTTCGAATTTTTTAGTACGACGAGAGCACTGATGCCCAAGATCCAAAATGACTTTTCGGTCAGGAGAGACAAAAACCAGGGACGGACCGTGTGTAGCAATAGAAAAAGGTGGAGGGGTCAATCTCCCTGGTTGGTGATGAACTAAACTATGACTGATCCTGTCTGCTAGCTAAAGATCGAACGATCCAAATTGCAGGAATCGAGTAGCACGCAAGTACCTAGTAGTAGGTTTGCTTTCTTTTGTAGAGCTTGAAGGGCCCAATCACTCCTCTTCACCTTGACTTATCAGTTATCACTCTTTAGCTTTGACTTCTTTCCACGGACGTGGATAATGCGGTCATAGTGTCCGTTGTAGCCGTTGTACTTGTGTAGTTCAACTAGGTAGTGTGGCCGTGTGTACGGTTTTTGCGATTTTTCATAAAACATTGTGCCACATGATTTTGTTGTCTAGTTTTCATTGTGCCACATTTTTTTGTCTAGTTTTTCTTGTAAACTGGTTGGTATCCTTTTCCAACTTAGTTCCCCTTATAAACTAGTCAATTATACTATTCTTAACGAAAAACCAGAGCTCCAGATTTTTGCAAGTTTCCTTTTAGGGCGTACCCAATGCTGGGGAAGGAAACTTCTAGGCAGCATTTCCCTTTAACTTTCTATGCAAAGAGGCTGATCTGAACCCAGAGGGCATAAGTGGAGGTGGCGCCAGGCCCAGCCTTCTGAGCAGTTCCGCTTATAAACTAGTCAATTCTGTTCTTCTTAATAAAAAAAAGCTAGAGCTCCAAAATGCACCATCTTATATTATACTATATAAAATCCGGTTCTTACATTAGCATAACATAAGAAGGCGAAAGGAACATAAGACAACTGTCGAAGAAATTCATACTTAGGTTGTATCCTCTATCAGATCGGCTGTATTGATTTATATATCTGGAATCAGAGGTATGTAGCAGTTGGCAAGATGTCAATTGCTGAGACCAAGGAACTCTGTGAAGCTAGAATATTTGGGCTGCCACCCGATCTCAGCTCGAGTTTTGGAATTATCCATCCTCTTCCCTAATGGACCATCCGTCCCTGAAGTGAAGGAAAAAATGAACTCTGTAAGGCTTAGTAACCTTTGTCCGATAAATAAGTAGACAGCTAGACTACACAACTTACCTGTGAAGCCCTCAAACTTGCCGTCAAACTTCCCACTCCTGTTGACACGGTCCATTATTTGTTGCCTGCAAAGCCCCCAGGTTCATATCAGTACACTTGCAATGCAGACCAAAACTTAGTTGGGCAGTCCGTGAGCTGAAAAGGATGAAGGTTGCAGTGACCTGGACAGAGGCTGGCTGTCACAGCCCAAAAAGACACGACCACGAAGTCTCCTCTTCATGATGGTAATCCCAAGAGAAGCAGCATCCTGCAAATGGCATAAAAAGATGATAAGAAACATGAAGACTGCATAGTAAATATACCCTGACAAATCATTTCACCCACATGCAATCAACACGGCAAACATCTTGAGAGAATTTAATTATATCAACAGAAAAATAAAATAGGGCTGGGTACCGTATACTACTGTGAGCATTTGCATTGTAAAGAGGAAAAAAGTAGGGCTAGGGCCTAGGATGAAGTGTGATCAAATATGTGTTGAGTTGGCATATGTCGTACAAACTGCGTGTCGTAACTGGATAAGTAAATTCTCTCTTGACTCTATAACATCGAAACTGCAAACATACTCATCAAAGGATCATCCTATCATATACTACCTCTGTACGGATTTAATTGACGCATGGATGTAAAGCAAATGAACTAGCTGTGGTTATAATCAAAGTCAATTAAATAAGAACGGAGGGAGTAATAAATAAGTAGAAGATCTTACTTCATAATGGATCAGATTGATTATGAGATCTGGTCGTGCATCTACAGTTCCTTTGGACAGCCAGAAAACATGAGGACCTTGATCCATTTTGTGTTTCAAGTCAAGGAAAAAAACTGTACTGTTTGTCTCCACTCTAATGTGTTCATAAGAGTATGGAAAAAAATGTGTTTAACAATGCATGATGTTTGGGATAAAAAAAAAGTAGCATCTTTGGTAAGGATATATAAAGTCCTCCTAGCCGGACGACGCAGCCTCCTGCCTCAAGGACAACATTTTCTGCGTTCAGAAGGACATCAGTACGAGGGCTCCTACCAATTGGCACGCAAGGAGAATCCTACAGAAGTAAAATGGAAAATCAAGGCTAAATAAAACCAAGATAGTTGGAGGTAATACCAGAGCATCGGCAATGGAGTAAAACCTTTCGGAACATTGCATTTTCTAGCATACATAATGATTAACTTATCATTATATTTTTCTTACCCAAAGCAGAAGAAAAAAATGGGTAAGAAATCTTTGATTCTTTACAATAAGAAGTTCAGTTTAGATTTAAACTTATACCTCGCTGCATAATCCATTGTCATTGCAGTCATACACAGCAGTACTTGATGTAAAAAGGAAAGAACCTTCCCCACTCCAGTTTGATGCTGCAACTCTGCACATGTTTTCTCAAATAAGTTGTTCTACATGTCCTTCCTTGATACACTGTTGTGCCCAAGAAAGATGCATATCATGTTTTACTGTAATGATATTATTATTTTCCATATCAATAGTATGTACACATATATTACTGAATATAGCCAGGATTTCTGCCAATCAAGTGGAAAATAATTATGCCTTGTATTTCAGCCAAAGCCCCTAAAAAGTTAGTTTTGAATGAAATGTTCATTCTATGTATGTGACTTCAATGTTTTCATCGTCTTGGTCCTTCAAATGTGCTTACGAAGTTTGAAACATAAGCTTCAGTTTTCACAAATTTCTGTAGGAGCGATGGGAAAACTCGGAACCAAAGTTGCCTTATAACAAAACAGATGGAGGTAAGAAAAACTTCAGCCGTGTTTTTTATCAAAAAATGGCATAGTAAGATTTCTCAGTGTGCCCATGTGCAGTTCCTTGTAATAATGCACACCCTGTTTCTCTTTCAATTTAATTTGATCCCTGCGCTAGAGTCGAGTATTAACACAAGGATTACGAATGCAAACTACATATTTCCCTCCATGGGTTGGATTAATGAGCGAAAACGTCATGCATGACTTAAACAACCCGAGGTCATATATGTCATCGCTAAAATGAAATATCACCGACATGGATTTGAAAAAAAAACAGTCGTGCTTCCTGTGAACAAATATTTTTATCCATAATAAAAAAATAGTTTTGCATGTTCAAGACATGAGAAGATAAAGCCTAAAAAACTGTGTTCACATGTAATCTTGTACTTTATATTTCCAACATTTGCTCTGTACTCTGTAGCCATTACACAACTATTTTCTACATGCATGTCGCCAAACGTTAATCATATATTGTAAGCATGCGATTTTGAAGATTTCTTTTTCCTATCAGGATAAATCCAGCCGTGATCATTACCATCGTATATACAGAGCAGGTGAGATGCAATATTAAGTTAAGTACATATGAAAAAAACATCTAGTTTATTCTCAAATGCATAAAAGATCATACAACTTAGTTACCTAAGATCTCCAGGGTAATCATCCGTACGATATGGAGGAGCACAGAAAATAACGTATGGGACTTTCTGACCAACTCTGGATCCCTTTAGGGAGGGAATTATCCCAATTTTAGTTAGTTCACTGTGATGATCTGTGGTTGCAGTCTGGCCAAAAATTTTGCAACCTGGATGCTCCTGTAAGACACATTAAAGCTATATCTGAATTCTTTACAATATATACAAAGCAGATGTTAAAACCAAAGGATACAATTCTCACATTTTACAGACAGAAACGTACATATGGCTACTATAAAAAAAGAGTAATCGAGATTCAAAGAAAAAGATCTACTGGCCAGGGTCATATTTACTAGTTCCTTATGTCACGGAAGAAAATTGATAACATGCTATAATGAACCAATGTCCTCTTAACTAGAACAAGACTTGATTTGAGTATCACAAAAATAATGTTTCATTAGCATGGGAAATTCAAACTATCAAGATAATCAGTCCATCAGCTCAACATGGCATATGGAAGTACTTGATATATTTTTAAACAGAAGCTAAGCCACTCTGCTAAGAAGATACTTATCCTACCTGTTGCCATTTCTCAGCTACGATTCGACCAAGCACACCTGGCCCAACAATCAGCAAATCATTCTGACCAACACTCTCCGATGTGGACACCGTGACCCCTGTGTCATGAGATACTCATCAAAGAAAAAAATAGAAAATAAAGAGGATAGCTTTAAACAGGCGCCCTGTCAGATAGGGACGCATGTGGAGAGTCATGTTGCAACAGAACCAAACAAGGGCGCTGACTATAATAAGCGTCAAAGAAGGCTTCCCCTTAAAGTAAATCAGAACAGAGCCTAAATAGGCATTAGAATAAGCATCGAGTCAATGTTTATCATGTAAATTGCATCGACGGACCCTCTAAATACGGAATCCCTTGGCACATTGCAGTATTTCGTGCTTGCGAAGTTCCAACTGAGGATGATCTTCCCTGCGTGGAACTCGGAACTACTTCCTGCCGAATTACTAAAGTTAGGAATTTCTGCCCAATCAACCCTGCCCAATTTCAACAATTCTCCCTGATCTAGCATGAGATATGCGTTCCGCAGTTGCAACCCAAATTTGGCAGGTCAAATTAAGATTCTGAAAGTATTTGCGACAAAACGCAGGAACTGCTCCCCAATTGGGCACGTACCGAGGGGGGCGGCGGAGGCCATCGGGACGCGGCAGCGGGATGCGAACGCTGGAGGCGGAGTCAATGGGAGAGGATATGGTAGCAGGTAGGTAGACGCCATGGCTTTGTAAATTGGTTTTTGGATACCGGTGTCTTGCAATGGGACAGGTGGCTGCCTGGTGCGTCACGCGAAAACAACATCGGGTTACATTTTCTATTCCCTTTGTTACGAACAATAAATTTACTCAATTTTATCTGGATATATAGATGTATTTTTTTTTGAAACATCTGGATATATAGATGTATCTATCTAAGGGAATGGTGCTTTGGAATATGGAAGCATATAATCCCTTCATTTTAAAATACATCTTACACATATTTTAAAATTTCAAAAAAATTAAAACAAAAAATCCCCGTACATCTTCATGTGTTACACACTCACAATGCCGTTTCAGGAAAAATAGATTTGTCATATGACGTGTGTAAATAAGATAAAATTCAGCGCTAAAAATAAAATTATTCTAAAATAAATTTTCTATTTTTTACATAGACCATAAAAAATATTGATTTTTCATGAAACTTGGCGAACTCACATACTAAAGATGTTCGAGTCTTTCACACTCAAATTCCACAGAAGCAACACATGCTTGGGAGAAATTAGAGAGGAAGAACAATAGTAGTCAACAAAAGACTCCGGAATCTAGATCACAAGGGTTTTCCTCACTTAGAGAAGGAATGGATTGGTTGAGGTTTAGATTGAGATATCCTCTTTCAAAACTCTCAAAAAGATGCAAGAATCATATGATGGAAGGGAGAGAAAGCAATCTCAAGGTGTTCTACAATGGTTTAAAAAACATGCTCAAGGACCCTAGTTGAACAATGGGGAAGAAGCCCCTTTTATAGGAAAAGCAAATATGATCGTTTGGGGGAAAAACGAACAATCCAGTCAAGATCGGTGAAACTTCCGGCACACTGGTTCCCACGCTGGGATCGACTAGCGAAACTGGCGAGGAGCCTGACACCGACGGTTTCCCCCACCGGAACTACAAACCGGCATGCCGGTTTCAACGCTGGAATCTCTGGCAAGCCGCCGAAATAACGCTCATTATAGCCTTTTGACATATACTAGAATTCCCGGCGGCTACCCGTTTGTTCTGGCGGTGAGTCCAACGGCTTCCGATTTCGATGAGGCTAATGAAAACTGTGATAACTTTTCCGTCTAGTTTCCGACTTTAGCAAACTTGAGATTTTTGAAGAGCTAGCAGCAAGCTCAAGAAGTTCACGCAAAGAAACAGCCAGAAGCAACAACAATAAGTGGATAAAAAGTATGCAAATGATTGATCTTTCTAACACAATGTGATTAAGTTACCCAACCGAAAGCCCCTCTTAATAGTGCAGCGCTCATCCTATAACCCAATCTCCCAACAACCACATTGAGACTAGCTAAAGGAAAACCTATCAATGACATGCATTTGCCTTCCGCATCCCCGCTTGATCTTGAATCTTCAAACTCCATTCAATCTGGAATACTTCACTTGATCACTGTTGCTTTTCGAAGACACATAGTTTTCTCCCCATAGACCATTATGGGATAACTTCATTAAGGCATGTCTTCACAAGTACATTATCAAGCTTCAAACATGATATCCTCGATATGCTAATCTTGAACTTGCACTTCTCAAGCTTGATGACGATCACCACTTGATGCATGTAAAATGTATACATGAACTTTGCACTTTATTGCAACATATTTGCATCTTATATAATGGTATTCCCATGTTTTATGATGTTTTAGGGGATTTTTTAAACAATCCCCTCTCCTCCGGTTCAGAAAATGCCTCTTTTTAGCGTTTTTGACATTACAGGAGCTACGGACTCCAAAAAGGGCAAGGTTAGGGTCCACGCTTCGGAAATTTCGAGATGAACAAAATGAGCTAAAGTGGTCCACCAGGATGTCAACGGGCTGGAAAGGAGGGAAGGTGGCGCGCCCACCACCTTTGGGCGCGCCACATGGGTCCTTTCCCACCTCGTTCGTCTGATTCGACTCATGCGCCCACCGACTTATTTTGACCTAAAACCCACTAAATATACGACCCCCAGGGGTTTTGTCGAGGTTACGACGGAGGAGATCAAGAACACATAAACAGAGAGTCAGCAGGCCCCGTCGGCAGAGATCGGAGGAGGGAAACGCTGCCGGTATCACCTCTGGTGGACTCCACCCCCCTCCGGTGAAGGCATCAGCACCATCTTTATCATCTACAACATCACCATCTTCATCTACCCCTTGTAATCTCTTGGCAAACATGATGTGTGAGGCAATCTATCGTTTTCCCATGATGTATTGTTCATCTATGTCTTTGTTTGAGTAGTGACATGTTCTTGGAAATTGTGAGATACTTTGTGATTGTTGCATATAAGTATTTGTTATCTTCTATGATGATCTTTTGTACTGATATATGAGTGCACACATATGTCGGGGGATGCATAAGTTGTCACCGTTGCATGATGATAGGGAGAGGGACAGCGGGGGCTAACATAAACCTTGTCCTAATTCTTAAATAAGCATGAAGTATTAATCATGATTAATCAAACAGGGGGTTTATAATGGGGACCTTTAAACTTACAACGGTGGTTGGACTTTATGTCGTAATAATTCCCTTGTTTGCTCTTAACTGGCCTTGGGATCAATCACTAGGGGTGTATTTGCTCATATCCATGGCTACACCTATCTATGGATCCTATATAGAAGAAACCACAAAAAAAACCTATCTTTGTGCCTCACTAATTATGACAACCGCACAAATGAAGTAGAAATTTTTCCTACAACACTTACTCCCTTGAGTTACTCCTACTACATTTTACTTTCCTTGCATTTGTTTTACTCATTGCATTTTATTTTCAGCACTTATAGTTTATAGTAAAAACCTCTACACACACACCATAACTCCTAGCTTTGTATAGAAGGCCATATAAGTGGGTTATGATGATTTAGAGAATAGATAGTTTACCTTCAGCTCCTTGTGGGTTTGACACTCAAATACTTATCGAATTGTACTACGGTAATCCTCTGCACTTGGGGGTTATCAAGATACTTTTCTAGCGCCGTTGCCGGGGAGCGTAGCGCTAAGGTTCAATTCTTGCTTGCATTGCTAGTTTACTTTTAGTACCTTTATTTTATAAAATGGAAAATACCAAAAAATACTCATGTTATGAGCACAAGTATGAATATCAATGGCACTTTGCTTATCTACTTGAATGTTGCTGAGATTGCTAAAAAAATATAGAGAATCACAAGAAGGGATAATTTAAGAATATTGGTTGAGAATTTTAAATTATATTGCTATTGAGTTGCTTGACTATCATGAAGATAAAAACTGTTGCTCTAAACAAAATTTTAGACACATTGAATTTCAATGTAGATCCCATGAAGAATATGTTATTGCATCTTATCATATGTGTGATTATGCTCATTTAGGGATGGAACAAGTAGAGCAATTTGTTATTTATATGGCAGCCTCTGAATTAGACACCTTCATTTATGAACATGAAACTTGCCCTGTAGCTTCCAAATTTAAAAGTTCGATCATTGGTATCCTTAATTATTGTAAAACCAACTACATTGAAAATATCTATGTGGTCGAATTTAAGAAGAGGGGCATGCCTGCCCAAGAGATAAGTAATTTTTGCAAGAAGAATATGATGAAAGCATAAGTTTGGGGATGCCCATGCATACCCAAGAGAAAAACAAAGAAGAAAAAAAGAAGAAGGATGACAAAAGTAGAAGCTTGGGGATGCCCATGCAACCCCAAGAAGAGCATGAAGAAAAACAAGAAGAGGAAAAATGGAGTAGCTACCCATCTCTAACTCCCAACAATGGTAACTCACAAAACACCCCTTCTTATAATATTAATGATGATCCTCTATGTGAAATAAGTTTATCTAATTTATGAGAGGATCATGATGATTTAAAAAGAAATAGATGATACCATAATCTCATTAGCTGACTTGTCTTTATGTGGTGATTCTACTCACAATTATGTTATTGAGTTTACTCTTGATGCTTGCAAATTTTATGAAAGAGGAAGAGATAAGAGTTCTCTTTATACTTCTTGTAGGGATTGTAGGGATTCGTAGCATAGAAAACAAAAAATTTCCTACCGCGAGAACGCAATCCAAGCCAAGATGCAATCTAGAAGACGGGAGCAACGAGGGGATGAACGAGACTAACCCTTGAAGATTTCCAAAGCCTACAAGAGGAGTCTCTCGTTGTTGCGGTAGACGATCACTTGCCACTTTCAAAAGCGCGTAGAAGATCTTGACGGTGCCACAATCGGGCAGCACCTCCGTACTCGGTCACACGTTCGGTGTTGATGAAGACGACGTCCTTCTCCCCGTTCCAGCGGGCAGCGGAAGTAGTAGCTCCTCCTTGAATCCCGGCAGCACGACGGCGTGGTGGCGGTGTCGATGGAGATCTCCGGCGGAGCTTCGCTAAGTGTTTGCGGGAGAGGTGGAGGAGGTGGGGCGGCTAGGGTTTGGGAGAGGGGGTGGCCGGCCACTATGGGGTGCGGCCAAGGCTATGGCTTGAGGTGTACGGCCCCCTCCCCTTGTCCCTCATTATATAGGTGGAACCCCCAAGTGTTGGACTACAAGTCTTCGAATAAGACCCAAACCCAAAACCTTCCATGTGTAGGGAAACCTACCCAAGGTGGGATTCCCATTTGAGGTGGGATTCCCACCCTTCCATGAGGGGGGTGGCCGGCCACCTTTGGTGGAGTCCACCTGGGACTCCACCCCCTAGGGTTGGCCGGCCATGCTAGGTGGAGTCACTCCGGGACTCCGCCTTCCATAGTGATTTCTTCCGGACTTTTCTAGAACCTTCTAGAACCTTCCATAAATGCACCGGATCATTTTCAAACTTATAAAATGACTTCCTATATATGAATCTTATTCTCCGGACCATTCCGGAACTCCTCGTGATGTCCTGGATCCCATCCGAGACTCCGAACAAAACTTCGAACTCCATTCCATATTCAATATCTACTAATACGACATCAAACCTTAAGTGTGTCACCCTACGGTTCACGAACTATGTGGACATGGTTGAGAACTCTCTCCGACCAATAACCAATAGCGGGATCTGGAGATCATAATGGCTCTCACATATTCAACGATGACTTAGTGATCGAATGAACCATTCACATACGATACCAATTCCCTTTGTCACGCGATATTTTACTTGTCCGAGGTTTGATCATCGGTATCTCTATACCTTGTTCAACCTCGTCTCCTGACAAGTACTCTTTACTCGTACCGTGGTATGTGGGCTCTTATGAACCATTCATATGCTTGCAAGCTAATATAGACGACATTCCACCGAGAGGGCCCAGAGTATATCTATCCGTCATCGGGATGGAAAAATCCCACTGTTAATCCATATGCCTCAACTCATACTTTCCGGATACTTAATCCCACCTTTATAACCACCCATTTACGCAGTGGCGTTTGATGTAATCAAAGTACCTTTCCGTTATAAGTGACTTACATGATCTCATGGTCGAAAGGACTAGGTAACTATGTATCGAAAGCTGATAGCAAATAACTTAATGGCGTGATCTTATGCTACGCTTAATTGGGTGTGTCCATTACATCATTCATATAATGACATAACCTTGTTATTAATAACATCCAATGTTCATGATCATGAAACTATGATCATCTATTAATCAACAAGCTAGTTAAGAGGCTTACTAGGGACTCATTGTTGTCATAACACACATGTATCAATGTTTCGGTTAATACAATTATAGCATGGTATATAAACATTTATCATAAACACAAAGATATATAATAACCACTTTTATTATTGCCTCTTGGGCATATCTCCAACAGTCTCCCACTTGCACTAGAGTCAATAATCTAGATTACATTGTAAGGTACCTAACACCCATGGCATTCGGGTGTTGGTCATGCTTTGCCCTAGGGAGAGCTTTAGTCAACGGATCTGCTACATTCGGATCAGTGTGTACTTTGCAAATCTTTACTTCTCCATCTTCGATATACTCGTGAATCGAATGATAACGCAGCTTGATATGCTTCAGCCTCTTGTGTGACCTTGGTTCTTGTGCATTGGCGATGGCACCCATGTTGTCACAATAGATGACTAGTGGGTCCAATGCACTAGGAACCACACCGAGCTCTACAATGAACCTCTTCATCCATACCGCTTCGATGAAGCCTCCGAAGCCGCTATGTACTCCGATTCCGTTGAAGACTTCGCCACCGTGCACTGCTTCGAGCTTGACCAGCTTACTGCAGCACCATTCAATATAAACACGTACCCAGACTGAGTCATCAGGATCAGTGTTCCAACTTGCATCGGTGTAACTGGTTACAACGAGCTCTTGGTCACCTCCATAACAAAGAAACATATCCTTAGTTCTTTTCAAGTACTTCAGGATATTCTTGACCACTGTCTAGTGTTCCATTCCTGGATCACTTTGATATCTGCTAGTCAAACTAACTGCATGTGCTATATCCGGTCTAGTACATAGCATGGCATACATGATAGAGCCTACTGCCGAGGCATAGGGTATCTGATTCATCCTCTCTCTTTCTTGTGTCGTAGCTGGACCTTGAGTCTTACTCAAGACCTTGCCTGGTAACATAGGTAAGAACCCTTTCTTACTTTCGTCCATTCTAAACTTCTTTAGAATCTTGTCCAGATATGTACTTTGTGAAAGCCCTATTAGGCGTCTTGATCTATCTCTATAAATCTTGATGCCTAATATGTACGATGCTTCACCAAGGTCTTTCATTGAAAAACTTTTATTCAAATAACCTTTTACACTGCTTAATAGTTCTATATCATTCCCAATCAATAATATGTCATCTACATATAATATCGAGGAACGCTACGAGCTCCCACTCACTTTCTTGTAAATACAGGCCTCTCCATGACACTCGTATAAACCCGAAGTCTTTGATCACCTTATCAAAGCGTCGGTTCCAACTTCCGGATGCTTGCTTCGATCCATAAATTGAACGCTGAAGTTTGCACACCTTGTCAGCATTTTTAGGATCGACAAAACCTTTGGGTTGTACCATATACAACTCTTCCTCAATGTCTCCATTAAGGAACGCTGTTTTGACATCCATCTGCCAAATCTCATAATCGAAAAATGCAGCTATTGCTAACAAAATCCTCATAGATTTTTGCTTCGCTACAGGTGAGAAAGTCTCATCGTAGTCAACACCTTGAATTTGTCGGAAACCCTTTGCGACAAGTCGAGCTTTATAGACAGTAATATTACCATTAGCATCTGTTTTTCTCTTGAAGATCCATTTATTCTCGACAGCCTTGCGGCTATCAGAACCAGTTCTTTTCAGCTTATTAGAGGGCTTAACTACAAAATTAAGCCTAAGCCCAAAAGAACTCAAAAAATGGGGTGGGCTTAATTTATCAGCCACCGTCCCTCACTGTGTAGTTGCGAGAAGCGATCGGAGTGTAGCTTCCCGCAGCTTCCCGAGCTTCCTGGTTTATGCAAAATCTAGTTTGCCCAAGATACCCCACAGACGAACAGTTATTACAGCCACAATGCCACTCCACCTATCTCCCTATGCCCTTCCCGGAACGAATCGTTATTCTGGGCGTTCCCGCGACATTCCATCGACGAGCGCAGGCGGCCACTCCCAGCATCGACCAGCAACTCGGCCAGGAGGCTGCTCGCGTCGACCAGCAGTCCAGCCGATAGGAGCTCACCTTTACGGCTCGAGCAGGACTGCAGGAGCAAGCTACGAGTCTCGGCATCTCGAAGTGCAGCAGTCTCGCCGCTCTCTGGGCTGTACGACCCATGCGGCTGTGTTGCTAGCTAGGCAGTGGATGTGCAGCGTGTGTTTGCAAGTTGATTGTTAGCGCGTGTGCTGCTAGCTAGTAGATGTTCTAATGGTTTTGCAAAAATAGTAGAGGTACTAATTGATTTGATCTGTACCATTTTAACGAGCAAGTGAATTCTAAAAATGTAGCATTTTTTTGCAGGTCTGAAACAGTATCATATTAATTCATCTGTAGTATGTTCGTTTGTAGCGTGTTTAAAAGCCGTATCATTTTGTATGTTACAAGTTTCGTACCATACTTTCACAATATAGTGTATCGTAGACATTTCACCAGACAACTCAGAAAATAAGCTCATGCAACAGAAGCATAAAAGAACTGGGCTACAGTTTCTGTGAGGCTTATTTTCGCCACAGTTTCTCTGAAGAAGTTGAGCTTAAGCCGTTTCTTCACAAGCTAAAGCTGAAAAGAACTGGCCCTAAGTCTACCAAAGTCCATACTTTGTTATCATACATGGATCCCATTTCGGATTTCATGGCTTCTTGCCATTTGTTGGAATCTGGGCTCATCATGGTCTTCATCATTGTTGTCCACAATCATGACATTTAGACAAGGATCATACCAATCAGGAGTGACATGTTCCCTTGTCGATCTGCGAGGTTCAGTAGCTATCTCGTTCGAAGTTTCATGATCATTATCATTAGCTTCCTCTATTACCGGTGCGAGCGGCACGAGAACAACTTCCGGTATTGCGCTACTCTGATCAATGAGAGAAGATTCAGTAATCTCGTCGAGTTCTACTTTTCTTCCAGTCACTTCTTTAGTGAGAAATTCTTTCTCAACAAAGGTTCTGTTCTTAGCAACAAAGATTTTGCCTTCGGATCTGTGATAGAAAGTGTACCCTATAGTTTCCTTAGGGTATCCTATGAAGACGCATTTCTCCGCTTTGGGTTCTAGCTTGTCCGGTTGTAACTTTTTTACATAGGCTTCGCAACCCCAAACTTTAAGGAACGACAGCTTAGGTTTCTTATTAAATCATAATTCATACGGTGTCGTTTCAACGGATTTAGATGGTGTCCTATTTAAAGTGAATGCAGCTGTCTCTAATGCATAACTCCAAAATGATAACGGCAAATCGATAAGAGACATCATAGAACGAACCATATCTAAGAGAGTTCGATTATGACGTTCGGACACACCGTTTCGTTGTGGTGTTCCCGGCGGTGTCAATTGTGAAAGTATTCCGCATTTCTTTAAATGCATGCCAAACTCATAACTCAGATATTCATCTCCGCGATCAGATCGTAGAAATTTAATCTTCTTGTTACGTTGATTTTCTACTTCACTTTGGAATTCCTTAAACTTCTCGAAAGTTTCGGATTTATGTTTCATAAAATAGATATACCCATATCTACTCAGATCATCTGTGAAGGTTAGAACATAACGATAACCACCGCGTGAGGCTACACTCATTGGTCCGCACACATCGGTATGTATGATTTCCAATAAGTCTGTAGCTCGCTCCATAATACCAGAGAATGGAGTCTTAGTCATTTTCCCATTAGACATGCTTCGCATCTATCAAGTGACTCAATGTCAAGTGATTCAAGTAATCCATCGGTATGGAGTTTCTTCATGCGTTTCACTCCAATATGACCAAGACGACGATTGCCACATATAAGTAGAATTATCATTCAATTTAATTCGTTTAGCATCAACGTTATGAACATGTGTATCACTACTATCGAGATCTAATAGAAATAAACCATTCTTTTCAGGTGCTCGACCATAAAAGATATTATTCATAAAAATGGAACGACCATTATTCTCAGACTTGAATGAATAACCGTCTTGCATTAAACCAGATCCAGATATAATGTTCATGCTCAACGCGGGTACAAAATAACAATTATTGAGGTTTAAAATTAATCCCGAAGGTAGATGTAGAGGGAGTGTGCCGACTGCGATCACATTGACCTTGGATCCATTTCCAACGCGCATCGTCACTTCATCCTTCAATAGTCTTCGTTTATTCTTTAGTTCCTGTTTCGAGTTACAAATATGAGCAACCGAACCAGTATCAAATACCCAGGTACTAGTACGAGAACCAGTAAGATAAACATCTATAACATGTATATCAGATATACCTTCTTTCTTCTTCTTCACAAGGCCGCTCTTCAGATCAGCCAAATACTTGGAGCAATTACGCTTCCCGGTGTCCCTTCTCCTTGCGGTAATAGCACTCAGCATCGGGCTTAGGGCCGGTCTTAGGTTTCACGGGAGGCGTGGCAGCTTTCTTGCCACCCTTCTTGAATTTGCCTTTAGACTTGCCCTGTTTCTTGAAACCGGTGGTCTTGTTGACCATCAACACTTGGTGCTCTTTCTTTATCTCAACCTCAGCAGATTTCAGCATGGCGAAGAGTTCGAGTAACTCTTTGTTCATGTTCTGCATATTGTAGTTCATCACAAAGTTCTTGTAACTAGGTGGCAGTGATTGAAGGACATGATTAATCCCCAGTCTGTTAGGAATCACTATTCCCAGATCACTGAGTTTCTTCGCATGCCCGGTCATGGCGAGCATGTGCTCACTAACGGAGCTGCCTTCTTCCATCATGCAACTGAAGAAGTGTTTCAATGCTTCATAGCATTCCACGGCCGCATGAGTTTCAAAGATAGCTTTCAGCTCATTGACCAACTCATGAGGATCGTGGTGCTCAAAACATTTTTGAAGATCGGCTTCCGGATCGCATAGGATGGCACACTGAACTTGAGAGTAACGAGTTTTCCGAGTCGCGTAAACATTCTTTATTTCATCGGTTTCAGTTTCTGCAGGAGGGTCACCTAGCGGTGCATCAAGCACATATTGCAGATTTCCGCCAGCCAGGAAAATCCTCACATGACGGAACCAGTCGGTGAAGTTTCTACCGTTGCTCTTAAGCTTTTCTTTCTCTAGGAACTGGTTAAAATTGATTGGGGACGCCATATCTACAACATATATTTGCAATAGTTTAGACTAATGTTTATGACAAATTGAGTTCAAATTTTAATTTAACGAAATTAAAAACTAGGTGAACTCCCACTCAAAACAATATCCCTCGAATTGTCTTAGTGATCACACGAACCAAATCCACCACACCAAGTTCGATCATCACGAGACAAGATGTAATTTCAATGGCGAACACTCAAAGTGTTCATCATATAAATCATATGATTCATGCTCTACCTTTCGGTATCACGTGTTCTGAGACCATGTCTGTACATGCTAGTCTCGTCAAGGCAACCTTAGTATCCGCGTGTGCAAAACTGGCTTGCGCCCGTTGTATACACTTGTTGAATCTATCATACCCGATCATCACGAGATGTTTCGAAACGACAAGTATTAGTAACGGTGCTACTAAGGATGAACACTTTATTATCTTGATATTTTAGTGAGAGGGATCATCTTATAATGCTACCGTCGCGATCTAAGCAAAATAATATGCATAAAAGGATTAACATCACATGCAATTCATATGTGATATGATATGGCCCCTTTGTCTTTGCGCCTTTGATCTTCATCTCCAAAGCATGGACATGATCTCCATCATCAACGGGCATGATCTCCATCATCGTCGGCGTAGCGTCAAGGTCAATGGCGTCGTCTTCATGATTGTTCTCCCATGTAGCAACTATTACAACTTCTTTGAAATACTACTCAACATGAAATTTAAAGACAACCATAAGGCTCCCGCCGGTTGCCACAATACAATAATGATCATCTCATACATATTCATCATCACATTATGGCCATATCACATCACCAAACCCTGCAAAAACAAGTTAGACGTTCTCTAATTTGGTTTGCATATTTTACGTGGTTTAGGGTTTTCGAGTAAGATCTAATCTACCTGCGAACATGAACCACAACGGTGATACTAGTGTTGTCAATAGAAGAGTAAATTGAATCTTCACTATAGTAGGAGAGACAGACACCCGCAAAGCCACTTATGCAATACAAGTTGCATGTCGAGCGTGGAGCAAATCTCATGAACGCGGTCATGTAAAGTTAGCCCGAGCCGCTTCATCCCACTATGCCATAAAGATGCAAAGTACTCAAACTAAAGACAACAAAGCATCAACGCCCACAAAACAATTGTGTTCTACTCGTGCAACCATCTATGCATAGACCTGGCTCTGATACCACTGTAGGGATTGTAGGGATTCGTAGCATAGAAAACAAAAAAATTTCTACCGCGAGAACGCAATCCAAGCCAAGATGCAATCTAGAAGACGGGAGCAACGAGGGGATGAACGAGACTAACCCTTGAAGATTTCCAAAGCCTACAAGAGGAGGCTCTCGTTGATGCGGTAGACGATCACTTGCCGCTTTCAAAAGCGCGTAGAAGATCTTGACGGTGCCACAATCGGGCAGCACCTCCGTACTCGGTCACACGTTCGGTGTTGATGAAGACGACGTCCTTCTCCCCGTTCCAGCGGGCAGCGGAAGTAGTAGCTCCTCCTTGAATCCCGGCAGCATGACGGCGTGGTGGCGGTGTCGATGGAGATCTCCGGCGGAGCTTCGCTAAGCGTTTGCGGGAGAGGTGGAGGAGGTGGGGCGGCTAGGGTTTGGGAGAGGGGGTGGCCGGCCACTATGGGGTGCGGCCAAGGCTATGGCTTGAGGTGTACGGCCCCCTCCCCTTGTCCCTCATTATATAGGTGGAACCCCCAAGTGTTGGACTACAAGTCTTCGAATAAGACCCAAACCCAAAACCTTCCATGTGTAGGGAAAACCTACCCAAGGTGGGATTCCCACTTGAGGTGGGATTCCCACCCTTCCATGAGGGGGGTGGCCGGCCACCTTTGGTGGAGTCCACCTGGGACTCCACCCCCTAGGGTTGGCTGGCCATGCTAGGTGGAGTCCCTCCGGGACTCCGCCTTCCATAGTGATTTCTTCCGGACTTTTCTAGAACCTTCTAGAACCTTCCATAAATGCACCGGATCATTTTCAAACTTATAAAATGACTTCCTATATATGAATCTTATTCTCCGGACCATTCCGGAACTCCTCGTGATGTCCTGGATCCCATCCGAGACTCCGAAAAAAACTTCGAACTCCATTCCATATTCAATATCTACTAATACGACATCAAACCTTAAGTGTGTCACCCTACGGTTCGCGAACTATGTGGACATGGTTGAGAACTCTCTCCGACCAATAACCAATAGCGGGATCTGGAGATCCATAATGGCTCTCACATATTCAACGATGACTTAGTGATCGAATGAACCATTCACATACGATACCAATTCCCTTTGTCACGCGATATTTTACTTGTCCGAGGTTTGATCATCGGTATCTCTATACCTTGTTCAACCTCGTCTCCTGACAAGTACTCTTTTCTCGTACCGTGGTATGTGCTCTCTTATGAACCATTCATATGCTTGCAAGCTAATATAGACGACATTCCACCGAGAGGGCCCAGAGTATATCTATCCGTCATCGGGATGGACAAATCCCATCGTTGATCCATATGCCTCAACTCATACTTTCCGGATACTTAATCCCACCTTTATAACCACCCATTTACGTAGTGGCGTTTGATGTAATCAAAGTACCTTTCCGGTATAAGTGATTTACATGATCTCATGGTTGAAAGGACTAGGTAACTATGTATCGAAAGCTTATAGCAAATAACTTAATGACGTGATCTTATGCTACGCTTAATTGGGTGTCTCCATTACATTATTCATATAATGACATAACCTTGTTATTAATAACATCCAATGTTCATGATCATGAAACTATGATCATCTATTAATCAACAAGCTAGTTAAGAGGCTTACTAGGGACTCATTGTTGTTTACATAACACACATGTATCAATGTTTCGGTTAATACAATTATAGCATGGTATATAAACATTTATCATAAACACAAAGATATATAATAACCACTTTTATTATTGTCTCTTGGGCATATCTCCAACACTTATATGTTGTTTAAAATGCAAGCTACTGGTAATTATATGCATTGACTACCATTTAGTTGATGTTATTTATTCATATATAAAATGCCAATGCATAAGAAGAGAGTGAGACTTAAAAGTTAATGGTTTGAAATCTTGTGGTGTGCTCCATATGCTTTCAAGTAAATTTTAATTTGAGCACACTTTTATGTCCTTGTTAAATAGCTTTACTTATTATTACATATTGTTGATTTTATAAGTTTTAATAAAAGAAAAAAATAAATTATGGAAGAGTAAATGAGAAGGATGAGCAATGAAGAAATCGGGGCCAACCTTGAGCATGTGTTTTTCATGCCAATAGAACCATTGCAAAGTCTATATCATAAAACTCTTCCTACAGTAAAATAAAATAAAAAGAGTGTTCCTTTCTTTATATATGTTATATTCTTGAATAAAATGGTTTCCCAATGATTCCTATAGTTTCCATCATGGTAGAAATTATCATATCATTTGTTTGGAGAACAAACAATTTTATAGGCATTGTAGTATCATGGAGATGAAAATATTTCTTTGTTTGAGATGAGTAACATGATATGATGAAGAAGAAGTAGAGGGCCAGAAGTAGCAAGATCATAAGCTTGGGGATTCTTATGCACCCCCTCTTCTTTCAAATATCTCAAGTAAATCATTTCAAACTCATGTTCTAGTTTTATCTTCATGATCCCTTTGAATGTTTGCGGGACCGTGTTTTTATTTATCTTTGTTTGTTTTTGGTTTTTCATATGCATGCTTGCTGTAGAATGTTAGTTCTGTTTTTGTTTACTCTGTGGGTTCTAAATAAAGTATCAAGTTTTTACCCATTTAGATGTTAAAAGTTGCAAAACAAAAGTGGAAGTTGCTATTTTCGATGCACTTTTTAGTGCACGATTTTTCGAATTTTTTCGTAACTCCTAAAATCACGAAAATTTCACAGTAGTCACAAGTTTTCATCCTCTATATGTGTAAAAATTGGCTATGATGAAAGTGAGGGGGTTGCTCCTTTTATTCCTATTCCAATACTGCAACAGATTGGTAGGCAATTAGAGATCTCAGATGAAGACTTGACTAGGGACAAGCTTATGGCTGCTCCTCAGGATCCCAAGAAGAACAAAGCATCCAATGAAGATTAAGTCTTTATGTCAGAAAGTCAGTACTACTTTTGTGTCAGTCAGGGGTTTTCTTTTTGTGTGTGGAAGATTTGTCATGCTAGTGATTGTAATGAACTTATTAAACACCAATATGGTTCTGGTTCTGTTGTGTGGCCTGCTATGCATGGTCCTCTTTTGCTCCCCTGTAACTGGTTTCAATGAATAGTTCCTCTAAAATGAAGGTTGATTGGAATGTGCTTTGTTGGAATGTCAGAGGCTTGAATGATAAAGATAAAAGATTACTGGTGTATAACAAAATTGATGAAAGTAATTGTGCTATCATATTCTTACAAGAGACAAAATGTGAAACTTTTGAACATTCATTTATCAGGACTTTTTGCCCCAAAAGATTTGATAGATTTGCATTTGTGCCTTCCATTGGTGCTTCTGGTGGGATTATTGTTCTTTGGAATAGCAAAGTATTCATGGGCAATTTATTAGAAACAACTCACTCTGCTATTAAAATACAATTTGTCTCTTCTCATACTGCTGAAATTTGGACTTTGGTTACTGTGTATGGGCCTTGTAGAGGAATTATGAGAGATGAATTTGTACAATGGTTGCATGACCTGGATATCCCTATACATGATAATTGGTTACTGGTTGGGGACTTCAATTTCATGAGATCAGTTGAAAATAGGAATAAACCAGGAGCTGACATGGCAGATATCTTCCTGTTTAATAATATTATTAGTCACTTGGGGCTATTGGAACTGCCTCTCAAAGGGAGACGTTTCACATAGTCCAATATGCAAGCCACACCCTTGATGGAACAACTAGACTGGTTTTTCACCACTTGTGAGTGGACTTTAAGGTTCCCCAATACCATGGTGTTTCCTTTGTCAAAATCTACCTCTGATCATACCCCTTGTGTGGTGTCTATCTCTACCTCCATTCCAAAAGCAAAAAATTTCAGATTTGAGAATATATGGTTGGAGCAACCGGGTTTTATGGATGTAGTGAGAAAGGCTTGGGATTTACCAACTAATAAACAGAATGTTGCTTCAGTTCTTCGTTGCTAAATTCAAAAATCTTAGATATGCTCTTAAGAAGTGGGGAAAGAATCTATCTCACTTAAAATTTCTTATTGAACGAGTGCAACAAAGTCATCCTTTTCTTTGATAATTTGGAAGATTCCGGGAACTTAAGCGAGAGAGGAATTTAACTTCGGAAATATTGTGAAGGTTCATCTCAAGAAATTATTGGGTATACAATCTGCCTATTGGAAGAATAGATGCACTATTAGATGGATTCAGCTAGGAGGAGAAAATACAAAGTTTTTTCATGCAAAGGCAACAGAAAGATATAGATACAATGTTATATCGGTAATCAAGGATGAACAAGGGAACTCTATGGTGGATCACAATCGGAAGGCAAATGCTTTTTGGGCATGTTATAAGAATAGGATGGGAGTTACAAATGATAATGCCACACAAGCTGATATTTCACATCTTATCAATCCAGTGGAGGGGCTGGACATTTTGTCACAAGAATTTTCTACAGAAGAAATTGAGGGAGTGGTCAAGCACATGAAAACTGATAGAGCTCCAGGTCCTGATGGGTTTAATGGTCTGTTTGTTAAAAAGTGTTGGCATATCATCAAGAATGACTTCATCAATTTGTGCAAAGATTTTCATAAGGGTCAGGCTTCTTTGGAAAGTATCAATAGTTCCTATATAACTTTGATTCCAAAAAAATTATCTCCTGAAACACAGTGAATGATTTTAGACCAATTTCACTGACAAATACATGTTTGAAATTCCTCACAAAGCTTGCTGCTAATAGACTTCAGCTTCAGATCACAAGATGCATACATGAAAACCAATATGGGTTTATAAGAGGTAGAACTATTCAAGATTGCTTAGCATGGACTTTTGAGTATTTACACCAATGTCATAAATCTAAGAGGAAAGTGGTTGTGCTAAAGTTAGATTTTGAAAAGGCTTTTGATACAATTGAACATAAAGCTATCCTAAAAATAATGGAGCTCAAAGGTTTTGATCCAACCTTCATCCTTTGGGTGTCAGAGATACTGGGTTCTGGTTCTTCTGCTATTCTCTTAAATGGAGTTCCTGGTAAAACCTTTTTATGTAGAAGAGGAGTCAGACAGGGAGACCCTTTATCCCCTCTTTTGTATGTGCTAGGGGGTGACTTGTTACAAAGTTATGTCAATAATGCATATAGGGCAGGGAGATTGCAAGCACCAATACCAAATAGAGGAAGTAATGACTACCCTATTGTCCAATAT
Organism: Lolium rigidum; assembly: GCF_022539505.1. NCBI lineage: Eukaryota > Viridiplantae > Streptophyta > Magnoliopsida > Poales > Poaceae > Lolium > Lolium rigidum. The sequence goes on along the minus strand of NC_061513.1, from coordinate 209,809,814 downwards.
GCAGATGATACTATTATCATGTTACCAGCTGAGGCAGAGCAATTGCAAGTTTTGAAAGAAGTACTTAAGGAATACACAGCTTTCACTGGAGTTAAGGTTAATTATCACAAATCATCACTTATACCAATTAATATTTCTCAGGAGGAAGCTGAGACTCTCTCAACAGAAATACAGTGCAATATTGCTTCAATGCCATTCCCATACCTTGGTATTCCCATGGGCACAACTAAGCCAACAATAAGAGATCTTTCCCCACTCACCGATCGAATTGAAAGGAGGCTTACTCGCTTCGCTTCTTTTTATCTTATGGTGACAGATTAATACTGGTCAACTCAGTTTTATCTTCAATGCCTATTCATTACCTTAGTACTTTGGACATACCAGATGGGGTGATTGATGTAATTGATAAAGCCAGGAGGAATTGTTTATGGAGGAAAAGGAAGGATGATGAGAAAGTGCACTCTCTTGCTTCTTGGGATATGGTCTGTAAGCCAAAAAATAAGGGAGGATTGGGTATCATAAATTTGAAGATTCAAAATAAGTGTCTCATGATGAAACAATTACACAAATTTTATAACAATGTGGATCTTCCCTGGGTCAAACTAATTAGGAACTCATATTATTATAAGGAAGTACCACATGCTGTTTCTACTTGTGGATCCTTTTGGTGGAGGAACATTATGAAATATTTTGACATATACAGACAAGTGGCACATTGTAAGCTTGGGAATGGGGAGACAATTCTCTTTTGGTCAGATAATTGGAATGATTGGATTATTCAAGAAAACTTCCCAAGACTTTTCTCCTTTGCCAAAGACAAACTTATTTCAGTCAATGAGGCTCTACAAATTACTGATCCGGCTCAGGCTTTTCACCTTCCAATCTCGTCTGAAGCTGCTGATGAGCTACGAACACTTCAAGATATGTTAGCAGGGGTTGTCACATCAAACAATAATGATCAGTGGCTTATCTCAAATAATAAATCTGGTGCTTTTATACCCAGCCAAGTGTACAGAATGAGTTTTCAGCATATATCTTCTCACTTTCCTTCACAATGGATCTGGAAGAGCAAGTGTACTTCCAAGCACAAATTTTTTGCCTGGCTAATTCTACATGATAGAATCAATACAAAGGATATGCTCGGGAGAAGGCATTGGCAAGTAACAAATGATCATACTTGTGTTCTTTGTCCCACTCGATGCCCTGGAGGATTGGTCCCATTTATTCTTTGAATGCACTTTTAGTGTTAGAATTTGGATATACTTGCAAATTGATTGGGCACAAGGATCGGGACCGGAGATGTCTGAAGAATACTAAGAGAAGATTTAAAGGTCCTTGTTTTGTGGAAATTATAATTTTGGCTTGCTTGGAATATATGGAAACGAGAGGAATAACAAGATCTTTAAGAATATCCAGCCAACATTCAGGAATTGGAGAGAAGGTTTCTTTTCTGATGTCACCCTGCTTAAGCATAGGGTCAAAGAGAGTACTGTGCCCATTTTGTCATCATGGCTTGACAACTTGTTGTAATCTCTTGTAAATAGTTGTAGGTAGTTTTTTTTTCTCTCTCTCTTATACTACTTTTTGTTTAAAAGTAATAAAAAGGCTGTGGGGGGCTCCCCTGCAGTAGTTAGTTTCAAAAAAATTGGCTAAAATTCCTGACATGTCTAAGTGGTCGAGAAAGTTTAGTTTTGCTGTTGTCAAAATTTTTGACAGATTATGTCTTGTTATGTTTGCTCTATTCTTTTGAGTTCTGAAATGGTTTTTCTTGAATATTTTGAATTGATAAGAATGTCTATAAATTTATGTGCTCTCTGTTACATAAATGAAATATTTTGTCTTTGAATATAATGACAGCAACCATATTGTTCTTGTACCACTAATGTCACCCCATAGAAAAGAATGGGAAGACAGTTTTGTGTTGAGCTTTTTTCACAGGGAATGGAAGAACACCACACCAAGAGAAATCCAAGAATGGTGAAGAACATAAGCTTGGGGATGCCCATGGCACCCCACTGGACTCATATTGAATCTCTCTATTTGCACACTTCTAAACTTTATTTTTTGAGTAACATAGAATTCTCGCAAAAACTTGGAGCGTCCTTTATTAGTTTTGTGTCTAGTTTTTCTTTAAAATAAATATTATCATGATGACAAATTCCTTGAATGATTATGAAGGATACTGAAGTAAATTATCATATTCTTAAAGATCTTAATGAAAATAATTTGCATGCTTATGTGGGAATTGATAAAAGAAAGTACGACACATTTGCTGTATTTATGTGTGCACTTTAAGCATAGCAAATACTTGTACATAGTTTCATCAATATTTGGTGAAGTGATATTAGATGTTTACTATCTTTGTGTTTTCATCACTATATTTGATGCAAATAAGATACTATTAAGCAACATTACTTATACAATTATACTTGATTGAGAGATAGTAGCTTCGAATAAAAGTCTATGCATCCCATTATGCTTGTTGTTGTGGACTTAGCACATGTTCAATGATAAATAATTATTATATCAACGAATTAATGGGATAAAACTAAGAAGTGCCTGAGGAATAAAACATATTCCTATGTGTCTTTAAAATATGAAAGTTGATGTATGTGTGTCGGTCTAGTCTTTTAAATGGTGAACCTCATCGTTGAAGGCTTGAAGCATATGTAAGTCAGTTGATACTATCTTTGGTTGAACAACCTAGCCTTTGAACCAATGAGCCGCCACTTAGAAAGAAAAAAATAAGAAAAGATAAATAAAAAGATAGAGAAAAGAATAGAAAAGAAAAGAAAAGAAAAAGAAAAGGAAAAGGGAAAAAAGAAAGAGAAAATAAAAAAAGAGGAAAAAGAGAAGGAGAGTTAGAACCCAATGAGTCGGTGCCCAAAGGAAAATCAAAGGGCAAGCACCCTGAAAGGACACGGATGCCGCCTAGAGGGGGGTGACATAGGCATCCCTGATGGGCATGCTGAATAAGGTGCCCGGGGATAATTGAAGGCCCACAACCCAAAGTCTTTGAAGCTCGGAAGCCTAATAAGTATTGATATGGAAAATAGACATATTAGGAAGTCTTGATGTAATACGAGGAGGACTCGTGTAAACCTTCCGACATTGTAAACTTGTACGATACGAAAACCTCGGCTCCACCTCCTATATAAAGGGGAGCCGAGGGAGAAAGAAAGGATCGAATCATTGTTAACACCAACCCTAGTTTTTAGCAGTCGAGCACCTTTTCGGCTGAAACCTTCGAGATCTACTTGCCCTCTACTTTCCGTGAAACCCTAGTCTACAACTTGTAGGCATTGACAAGTTAATACCTTGTCAATTGGCGTCGTCTGTGGCGATTGGAGGCGATAAGGAGCTGATCTCGATGGCACGTTCAACATCGTCAACATCATTGGTGGCAAGCAACACGATGGACGGAGGTAAACAGATCAAAACTGGTCTCATTGATTTTGTTCCTCACCCTCCCGCCCGTGTGGATGCATATGCCTATCTGAATGAGCCAATGGAGATGACGTTCGGGAGCTTCCACTTACGCGTCGGGAGAGAAGGATCACATCGTCTAGCGGCACTGATTCTCTCGGGACCGTTAGCGGTTGATTCCAATTTCTCGGGATCATCAACATCAATCGAGTCAAGTGGCGAGGAGACTTCATCGACTAGATACGTCAAGCCCGCCGCCGGCGGAGAACTCGTCGATCTGCTTGGCGGGATGTCTTTCGAGTCGTTCACAGATTCCGATCTGGACAGTGACTCAGAGAGCATCGACAGCTTCGACATCATCGATAGATCTAATTCTATTCGGGAGGTCTTCGCCGATCGTTACGACGGTGTCACCGACCCCGAAGATGAAACACAATGACAAAATATCATCAAGTCTGTGCAATTGGTGACTCAAGTCGCCATGAGGACGAAACATCAGAGGCTTTCGATGATTTGGGAAATCCATATATCGATCCCGCTGATCTCACGCGAGGATTGGGAATCAAATACGTCGGGCCCACACCGTGGGAGAAATTACAACTTCCGCAGGTAGCCTGGGACAGAGCAGCAAGATCCATGAATTGTACGGAGCCGATGACCACTACAGCTACATTACAGGAGATGCAAGCATACCAATATAGACTCGCTCGTGCCAGACGGGAGATAGAAAAATAGAGAGTTGTACTAGAGGAGAGAAAAGCTGCAGCTTCAGCGTCGAGTAGGCGCAGAGCCAACCTGAGCCAACACTCAGAAACCTCGGGAGATAGTCACCGAGTAGCACGCGCGGGAGGAAGATCTCGGCTAGCTAATGTGCATGAGCATGAAAGAGAGAATCTGATACAGAACCTCGACATGTCATTTATGTCGATAGATACAAGAGGGCACATCATCCCCAAAACACCGGAAACAGGATATATGACGACGGCAGGAGTTGGAGTCATGGGGACAGCGATACAAGGAGAAAGTGCGCCGCAACCCGAGAGTGTACCAAGGCGAAATAATCCTCAAACTACTTCGGTAGCGCGAGATCCCCCTCGAGCTGGGGACCCAAGAGACACAGCGATACAAGCTCGAGTCGATAGAGCAAGGCAGGAGAGAAGAGAACGTCGGCAATCACCAGAAGTCAACGAAGAGGATATGTGCGCGCTCCCCTGTTTTACTCGACGAGTCCGTAAAACTCGGGTCCCTTCTAGGTTTAAGTCACCCGATAATTACAAAAAAGTTCGATGGCTTGCAAGACCCAGAGGACTGGCTAGTAGATTACCTCGAAATGGTGAAGTTAACAGGCGGAACTCGGGCAACTGCAATGCAGAGCATCCAGGTTCACCTCAGCGGAGCAGCAAGATCATGGATAAAGAAATTACCGGAAGGATCTATCGACAGCTGGGAAACTTTCGAGGACCTGTTCGTGAAAAATTTCCGCTCAACATGCAAGAAACCCGTGTCAATAGAAGTGTTGAGAGCCTCCAAACAGAAGTATGATTAACCAATGAGGATGTACATTCAGCGGTGGAACATCATAAAAAATTCAGCAGAAAACATATCCGACGAAAGAGCAATCGACGCATTTGTCACGGGGATCCGAAGAAGAGACTTAATCGAGGATTTGGGCAGATCCATGCCAAGAACAATAGCAGATCTCATGGAGATACCGAACCGCTGGGCGGATGGCGAAGATGATGTTCATAATAAACGGCACAGATCACCCGAAGAAGATCGCAACAGGAACAACAATCGAAATAGGCGACGATATTCTCGTCAGTTCTCAGATTATGACGGTCCCAACCAAGTGGCGGATGGCTTTCGAGGAAATAGTGGAGGAAATCATCGGGATGATTAACAGAGGGGTAACGAGCAGCGCAATGATCATCGAGACGCGCCAAGCTCCAGCAGACAGAATAATCGGCCAAGGTTCCTGAGGCCATACAATATATCACCCGCAGATCTTCTGAACGGGCCATGGCAGATGCATTTTTTCCTCGACAGTGACAGAAAAAGACATTCAGGACACCTTCAGAAGGACTGCCGAACATTTCTAGCTCTGCATAGGTATGTGGAGCACACAAATACACAAGCAGCAAACAGGGGACCAAGGAGTGAGGTTCACCTGCCACCTCCACCCGCAATTACTAGTGAAATCAACATCAGTTACAATTGGCGGCAGCTCCAACAAACCCATGACCTTACATTGACACAACATGAGCAGTGTCAATGATTCAGAAAGGGAGACCCTCGAATAGGACGCAGAAGGTAATTTCGCGACAGGTATACATGGCAGAGAAGAAGCCTCCACCAACCATCGAGTACCTCAATCGGTCGGGACAGGACATAGGATTTACTCAAGCGAATCACCCACCCCAAGTACCACGACCAGGGCAAGCAGCCATGATTTTACCGGTAGTGATCGCATGATTCGAGGTCTCGCGTATATTCGTAGATGGAGGGAGCAGCTTGAATCTCATATATGCAGACACTTTGAGGAAGATGAATATCTCCCTAGCAAATCTGACTCCAATAGGTACGCCCTTTCATGGCATCACACCAGAGAAGCCAAACTATCCTTTGGGCAAGATAAACCTCGACGTGCAATTTGGAACTCGAGAAAATTACAGGAGGGAGAAGTTGGAATTTGAGGTCATCGATTTTCCATCACAGTACCACGCTATATTGGGTCGACCCGCGTATGCCAGATTCATGGTCGTACCGCATTACACATACTTGCTATGGAGGATTCCTGGTCCCAAAGATCCAATCACAGTGAAGGGAAGTTTTTCTCTTGCAGATAAATGTGACAAGGACTTTCATAAGCTTACCGAAACTTTCGGGATGCAGGCTGAGTATGCAGCCTCCAGGCTCACCACCGACTATGAAGTGCTACACGACGGAGGAAGGCCGCTCAAGGAGCAAACCTTCGACACCTCTAAGAATTCAAAGGAAGTATAGATTCACCCAACGGATCCTAAGAAGACGACAGCTATCGCAACAAACATGGATAGCGCATAGGAAAGCGCGCTCATCGAGTTCCTCCGTGAGCGCTGGGAAATCTTCGCATGGTGTCCAGCTGACATGCCAGGAGTACGCAGGAAACTTGCCAAGCACCCCCTTAATTTGGATCCAAGAGCTAGGCCAATCCGACAACCTTTGCGGCGTTTCTCGGAGCCAAACCGCAAAGCTATGTTATCAGAGATTAATCGACTTCGAGAAGCAAATTTCATCAAGGAATTACACACATAGGGCACATGGGTCGCTAACCTAGTTCTGGTCCCGAAGTAAAACACTGATGTCCTTCGCATGTGCGTCGACTTCACGTGTCTCAATAAACATTGTCCAAAGGATCACTTTCCCCTCCCGAGGATCGATTAAATTATCGACTCCACAGTGGGATGTGAACGTCTTTCCCTCTGGACGCGTATTTTCAGATCCGCCTAAAAGAAGAAGATGAAGTCAAAATAGCTTTTATAACCCCTTATGGCGTGTTTTGCTACAGAACAATGCTGTGGTGACCCTGCATACCACTGCATGTTGTAGTATGCCAGTCGTTGATATAACATTCGCGAAGTACCATTCCGCAAATATCACATCCCTCAGAGTAGTACAACAGAACATAGGAAGGTCCATACATCGACAACGTCGTCATAACAACAAAGCGGGGGTTATCTTTGATTGCTGATCTTAGAGAAACCTTCGACAACCTCGACAAGTTTTGCCTCAAGCTAAACCCGACGAAATGCTCCTTCGGTGTTACTGCGGGAGAACTCCTGGGGTAGTTAGTATCAGCCAGAGGAATCAAAACAAATCCCGAGAAAATACAGGCCATCATGATGATAAGGAAGCCAACCAAGCTCAAGGAGATACAACAGCTGACGGGTCGTGTTGCACCTTTGAGCAGGTTTGTCGCCAGGCTAGGAGAGAAAGCGCTTCCCTTCTAAGCGCTCATCAAGCAAGGAGAAAAGTTCGAGTGGAATGAAGAAGGCACAAAGCTTTCGAGCATCTGAAGCGCACAATCTCGACACCTCCAGTGTTGGTGGCTCCGAAGGAAAAAGAACCACTCCTGTTATACATTGCGGCCACACCTCAAGTGGTCAGCACAGTTCACGTGGTGGAGAGAGAAGAAGAAGGGAAGATTCATGGAGTTCAGCGGCCAGTATACTTCATCAGCGAGGTGCTATCAAGCAGCGTTACCTGCAATATCAGAAACTTGCGTATGGAGTATTTACAACAGCAAGAAAATTACGGCACTGTTTTTCAGCACACCCGATAATAGTAGTTAATGAGGCACCTCTGTCGAACATCCTGAACAATCCCGAAGCCACGGGACGTGTCTCCCGTTGGGGCATCGAGCTTTCCCCTCGGGACATCACGTACGAGAAAATAAAGGTGATCAAATCGCAGATTTTGCCGGACTTTGTCGCAGAGTGGATGGAATTACAAAATACGGGACCCCCAGATTTGTCGAGTACTTGGCATATGAACTTTGACGGGTCTAAGAGATTGTAAGGAGCTGGAGCTGGCGTGATACTTGTGTCACCCCAAGGCGACAAAATGAAGTATATACTGCGGATGGCGTTCCCCAACACGTCCAATAACGAGGCAGAATATGAAGCCCTCATACACGGGATGAAGATGGCGAAGGCATGCGGCGCAACTCGATTAAAAATCTTCGGCGACTCCCAGTTGGTGGCGCAACAGGTGATGAACAAGTGCGACGCAGTCAGCGATGGCATGATAGCATACAAGGAGGTATACAATGAACTCCAGAAACTCTTTGATGGCTGCGAAATAAATCACATCAGTAGACTTAGCAACGACGAAGCCGACGTTCTGGCAAACATCAGCTCGAAATGCTTACCAATACCATCTGGAGTTTTCTGGGAAGAGATAAGTGAAAGATTGACTAAGGCGAAGAAAGCACCAAAGCAACCGAAGAAAAAAGAAAAGGCCAAGGAAGGCTCGGGGGCTCCAGCAGCTCAAGAAGCAAACGCATCGGAAGATGAAGAGGAACCTGAACAGGTTATGATGATAGAAGTTCCATGGACGCAGGTTTACGTGGCATACATCACAATGAAGGAGATACCCGAAGATCCGGTAGAAGCACGATGAGTTATTCGACGATCTAAGCCGTTCACCGTGGTTAAGGGAGAACTATACAAAAGGAGCATCTCAGGAATACTGCAGCGGTGCATCACACCCGTAGAAGGGCGAGTTATACTAAAGGATATACATGAGGGAGTATGCGGCCACCATGCAAGCAGTCGAGCAATAGCAGCCAAAGCTCTTCGGGCAGCATTTTATTGGCTAACAACGGTCGAAGATGCCAAAGACAAAGTTCGCACGTGTGATACGCGTGAAGCACATGTCCGTTGGGAACCCCAAGAGGAAGGTGTGATGCGTACAGCAGCAAGTTTTCCCTCAGTAAAAACCAAGGTTATCGAACCAGTAGGAGTCAAGGAGCACGTGAAGGTTGTTGGTGACGGAGTGTAGTGGCGGCGCAACACCAGGGATTCCGGCGCCAACGCGGAACCTGCACAACACAACCAAAGTACTTTGCCCCAACGTA
>NC_061513.1:209685197-209800671 GCF_022539505.1 Lolium rigidum | reverse complement strand
AGCCTCGGCGGTAGCCGGCACGAGCCGACCGCCCCCGGCCCGAAGATGGGGATTCCGAAGTTTAAAGCAGACTAGCGGCAGCCGGCACGAGCCGACCGCCCTAGCCCGAAGATGGAGATTCCGAAGCTCTAAGTAAGATCGGCGGCAGCCGGCACGAGCCGATCGCCCCAGCCCGAAGATGGAGATTTCGAAGGATAAAAGAAAAAGCCTGGCGGCAGCCGGCACGGGCCGACTGCCCCCAGCCCAAAGATGGAGATAGCGAAAAAGATAAAAGTTTCTGCCGCCGGCTACCAACCCAGGCCGACAGCCGAAAGCCGGCAAAGAGAAGGGAACATAGAGGCACTCACCCGACAAGCCGCGATCAAGCGCGCCAATCTCCTCCGTCCAACGCTTGGCAGTAGCCGTCAGCTCTGTGGACTTGGTGGTGACCTCCTCCTGAAGCGCAAGCCGCTGCTTCTCCACCTCGGTCAGCCGCCGGCTCAGATCATCCACCTTCTCCTTCTCCGCCGTCCTAAGGGAGGCGAGCTCAGTGAGATGGTTCTGCTCCAGCTTGTGCAGCCGCGTCAACTCCCCCTCAGCCACCTTGAGCTTGGCGGCTGCAGATCGGCCCGCCTCCTCGCTCTCGGCGCACTGGGCGCGAGCAGCCCGGAGATCCGCCTCCAGCCGCGGGACCTTGGCGGCCTCAAGCGCGAGGCAGCCGGAAAGAAACGTCAGCCAACGAAAACTAAAAAGAAAGAAGACATCGAGTCGGAAGAAGCAAGATCTTACCCTTGACGGCCTCCAGCTCACGAGCCAAGCCGGCCCGGTCCAGCTTGGCCTTGTGGTAATGGGTCACGGCGCGGTTGTACAGATTGGTGCGCCGATCCGCCACAGCCTAATGAAAAAAGAAAAATCAGTACGCTAGGCGAAACCCGGACCGGCTCCGAGCAGCCGGCCCATGCCTCGGAGGGCTACCAGGATGATAACCAATCAAAAAACAGATGAAGCTTACCTTGCTGGCTTCCTCCACCTTGGCGAGGTTGGCCGCGGCCTCGGCAGCCCTAGCCTTGAGGTTGGCCTGCAGGCTGGAGAAGAACATCTCCACCGATGCTTGGCCGGGGTTCCCCTCCCGGCTGGTCACCTCATAGGAGTCGGCGCGGAGCCACGCCTGCTCCATAGTGCTAGCCGAGCCAAGGCTGGAGTCGGAGGCGGACGGCACATGCAGGAGCAGAGCGCCCTTGGCCACGTGCAGGCCCTGCGGCGACGCCGATGGGGTTCCCATCCTCACCAGCGCGCGCGAGTCGGCGCCCTCCGTGCGCGCCGGCTCATCCCTTGCTGGCTCCTGCCTGGCCGGCTCCCCCGTCGTCGGCTCCGGTGGTGGCGGCGCTCTGGGCGAAGCAGCTGGCCCAGTCGGCGCCGCCGTCTCCGGCGCCTGAGGTGCCCCCTCCGGGCTTTCATCCAGCACCACCACGCTCGGCCCGGCTCCGGCTCCGGTCGCGAGCGGCGCAGCCCTGCCGGCTCCGGCTCCGGTCGCGGGCGGTGCAGCACTACCAGCTCCGGCTCCGGTCGAAGGCGGCATGCCCCGGCCGGCCCCAGCGGCTGGGTCCAGAAGACGAGTCCGGCGCGGGAACAGGTCGTCCAGCGTCGGCTGGCGCATCGGCTCGGCCCGCGTGCCGCGATCAGGCGCTAAGGCCAGCGGCACGACGAAGGAAGGCGCCCCTGCGGGAGGCGGAGTACCCGCAGGCGGCGGCGGCGTAGGTGCGCGCGATGAAGGCTGCGGCGTCGACTCCCTCCTTTGTCGAGGAGGTGGCGACACGACGCGCGGAGTCTGCCGGGAGCCGCCGCCCTGGGCAAACTTGATGGGAGCCCTAGCCGAACAGATAAGGAAAAGATAAGCATAAAAAGTAAGGAAAGAAAAGGAATCAAACAAAAGAGAAAAGAGAACTCACCCGGCCTGCTCCGGAACCTTCTTCGGCTGCAGCCGGCGGAGCTTCTTCGCCTTCGCCTCCTGGGCGGCGGTAGAGCGGAGGTCGCCGGCTCGCTTCTTCCCCTTGGGCGCCGAAGTCGCCGTGGTGCTTGGCGGCCTCGCGCGCAGGGGCACGGCGGGGATTGGCCCCGTGGTGGACGTCGCCGGCTCCTCGTCCTCCTGCTGCTCCGGTGATGGGGGCGGATTGTGCTCCCCCTGGCCGCCTAGGTCAGGCGCCTGCAGCAGGTCGTCGTCGCCGGCCTGGTCGCCGGCTTGGTCAGCCGGATCGGCGTGATCCGGCGTCCATCTCCTCGTCGCCGGGTCGCCATCCTCGACGTTTTGGCGGTTGAAGAGCTAGAAAAAACAGAACATGAGCAAACAACAAGCCGGAAGTCGGCAGAAGAAAAAGGAAGTCGGCCTCGCAGCCGCAAGCCGGAAGTCGGCGGAGACACAAAACTTACTAGCTCGGGTGGGTGGTCCCTGTCATGGGGCGCCAGCCCGTAGTTCCACTCCTCAGGCATGTTCGCCTTGGTGATGTTATTCACCCGGCGGGCGACCTGGGCCTTGGAGACCAGCGCCGTGGACGTCCGGTTCGGATCGAACCGGCCGGACATGTGCCCGATTTTGTGGGTGCGCATCTGGAGCGGCAGCACCCGGCGCTCGGCGATGGTGCAAGAGGAGGTCCTCGGCGGTCAGCCCGTTCGCGACGGCCGCCCCAGGAAGTCCCAGAGCTGATTCACCTCAGCATCCGGATCCGTCGTGCGGGCGTTGTAGCTCCAGTTGATCCGGCCGACTGGAGGAACCGGGTTGAACTCCGGGAGGTTGATCCGGTCGACGAGCTGGCCCTCGTTGCGCACGTAGAAGAACGACATTTGCCAATTCTTCACCGAGTCAACGGTTGGAATCTTGGGGAAAGGCGTACCGGGCCGAGTGTAGATCGAGGCGGCGCCGCAGGCCCGCAGGCGGCCCTCAGTGGTTTGCGCCTTCAGGTAAAACAGCCGGCTCCAGAAGTCGATGTCCGGCCACAAGCCGGCGTAGGCCTCCATGAATGCCACATAGCAGCTGAGGAGGATGCAAGCGTTGGCCGGCAGATGGTGCGGCTGCAGGCCGAAGTTGTCGAGGAACTGGCGGAAGAAGGTGGAGGCCGGCAGGCCCAGCCCGCGATCGAGATGCGCGCCGAAGACGACGCGCTCGCCGGGCTGCGGCTCGGGCTCCTTCTCCTCGCCGGGCGCCCGCGTGACCACCGACGACGGGATCCGGCGGAGGCGCACCAGCCGCTCGATGTCGTCCTCCCGCATATACGAGCCCCGCCACGATCCACTGGCGGAGGCCATCGTCGAGGAAGAAGAAGAAGATGACCACGAAAGGCGAAAGGGCGAGGAAGAGCCTTGCGACGGCGGCGGCGACGACGGCGGCTGAGGACGCCCCGTTGAAACGCGGGGTCCCGTGGCGCCGGCTCGACGGAGTAGCGGCGGCGGATCGGCGGAGATTCGTTCGCCGGAGTTCGCCAGCGGGAGGCGTTCGCCGGAGCAGCAACGGGCTCGAGCGCGAAGAAGAAAGCGAGAAAAGCTGGAGCGCGAGGAAGACGAAGTGAAGCAAGTGGCCGCCTCGGTACCCTCCCCCGCGGCATTTATAGCCGACCGCGGCGGGCGGTTAGCCTCCAAGTGGCAATCGTGGCCACGTCGCCCGGATCCTCTGCGCGTTAACTTCCGCCACGACCGCTGCCGTTACTGGAAACCGCCACACCACGTCGCCCACGACCGCATCAAATCCGGAGGGGACATTGATGTGACCGGACGAACCGGCGGCGGAGCCCGGGCGTCGGACCGGTCAAGTCGGGTGCGAGGACCCGAGGCGGCGGAGACTCCGGCGCGCCGCAAGCCGGAGCCGGACAATAAGTTCAACTCGGACCAAAAGTCATCAGTAAGGCGGAGACGCCATCAAAACTTGCGAGAGAGCAAAAGCTGCGTAAGTGTAAATAGCGGCCGGCTAGAAGCAGCCGGCAAGAACGAGCCGGATGAGGGCGCAGCCGGCTGAATGGAAATTCTCAGTCGGCCCCTCCAAGTGCCGCCAAGTATATTCGAGAAGCCAGGAAAACCTGCCTAGGTCCTTCTAAACGCAGGACCTTGCCAGCTTCGGGGGCTAATGTCGGGGGAAGACCCGGGTAGGGCAATGGACGCAGAGCAGCCGGCTGGCCACTGGCCGGCTCGCGGCAAGAGCCGGCCGAGGAGCAGCCGGGCCGGCGCCGTGGCCGGCTGGTCCGGAAGCCGGTCGGCTCTAGGTCCTAGTCGGCCTCGGCTACGGCCGCCAATGCTGTAGGCTGGGCCGGCTTCTACAAGCCATATCCGACTAGGGGTTTGTACCTCAGACCGACTCGAGGCTGGCGAGTCTTGCACTGGAAGGAACCGGGTTGGTGATCCGGGTTCCCAAAGTCCACGCTGACTTCATCTTCCGTAAAGCGCGGGGCACTGTGGAGCAATAGTGCCACGCGCCGGACAGGCCATCATGGCCAACGACGATCCGTACTGGCTACAGTGGCTGATGGCGACAGGGACACCTCCTCTCCATACCGCCGACCTTGGCAGCTCGGATGGGACAGGCCATGAGGCCTCAACGGCTCCTGACGTCACCGCCTCGGGAAGGAGCGGAAGCCGGAGCCGGCCAAGCCGGCCAGTAAACTATAGGGTCTTATATGTAAAGTGCCGGTGCCTATATAAGCCGCACTACCCCCTCTCGTGTAGGGGATCGATCATTCTCACTTCATTCCACTCTTAGCGCTGCCCTGTGAGAGAGACCATCGTCTCCCTTAGCCTCCCAGGAGCAGCCGGAAACAGCTCTAGGAGCACCATTGTATTGTGTGATCATCATATACACTCTAGCAGGAGTAGAGGTTTTACCTCCATCAGAGGGCCTCGAACCTGGGTACGTCGCCGTGTCGCTCGTCCCCATACCCGCATCCGGATACCGCCGTGAGATCCCTCAGGAACCACCTTCGATTAACCACCCTATGGCATATGCCGTGACGATACCACGACAATACTTGTGACTCCAAGAGGGGGTATTTATGCTCGATAGTGGGTTCATGCCTCCATTAAATCTGGGACAGTGGCAGAAAGTTCTAAGGTTGTGGATGTGTTGTTGCCACTAGGGATAAAACATCGATGCTTTGTCTAAGGATATTTGTGTTGATTACATTACGCACCATACTTAATGCAATTGTCTCGTTGTTTACAACTTAATACTTGAAGGGGTTCGGATGATAACCTCGAAAGTGGACATTTTAGGCATAGATGCATGCTTCGGATAGCGGTCCGTGTACTTTGTCGTAATGCCCCGATTAAATCTCATAGTACTCATCATGATATATGTATGTGCATTGTTATGCCTTCTTTATTTGTCAATTGCCCAACCGTAATTTGTTCACCCAACATCTGCTATCTTATGGGAGAGACACCGCTAGTGAACCGTGGACCCCGGTCCTATTCTTTACATCCGAAATACAATCTACCGCAATTGTTCTTTATCGTTCTTTGCAAACAACCATCATCATCCACACTATACATCTAATCCTTTGTTTACAGCAAGCCGGTGAGATTGACAACCTCACTGTTACGTTGGGGCAAAATTCAGTGATTGTGTTGTGCAGGTTCCACGTTGGCACCGGAATCCCTGGTGTTGCGCCGCACTACACTCCGCCACCAACAACCTTCAACGTGCTTCTTGGCTCCTACTGGTTCGATAACCTTGGTTTCTTACTGAGGGAAAACTTGCTGCTGTGCGCATGTAACACCCCTGTTTTGCTAAACCTAGATTAGGGTTTTGATTGTGCATCATTTCATCAGCATCATGATTTTCTAAGAACATTGCACAAAAGGAATGTTTTGAAAACCCTAATGGTGATTTGAATCTTCCTCTCTCTGCATTCAAATGTTCAAAGTATTTCAAAATTTCCAAAGTCAACATACCTGGCACTTTGTAAAATGTTTAACAAGCCAAGTCATGTTGAAAGTTTTAGAAAAATTGAAGTTTCAAATCAATTCGAAAATGCAAAAGAATTTGGAAACAAAATAAAAGAATATTTTTTGAAAAAGAGAGAAACCCTCTACCCTCTCTCTCTTGGGCCAGCAGCCCAGCTCCCCTTTCCTTCTCTCCTCCCTAGCGCAGCCCAGCTCGGCCCAACTCAGCCCACCCCAACCCCAGGGGGTTTTCCGCAAAAACACCTTCTTCCCCGCGCCTCCAAGCACCTGCACGGCACGGCGCCGGCCATCCGATGCCACGGCCGCGCTGCGATGCACGCCGCCGCCCCCGGCGGCCTATAACTGCCCCGCCGCCGCTGCGGACAAGCCCTAGCCGCCCATTCTCCCCCTCTCCCCCACTCTTTGCGCGAAACCCTAACACTAGATGCTCACGGTAGGTCCGGCCGTCGTCGATTGCCGGCGTTCCAGACCACCCCGAGCTCCGGCGAGGCCACCTCCGGGACCGCCTCGTCCTCCTCTACCACCCTTCTGAAAGAATCGACGTGGGACGCCTCGAATCGCCGCCACCGCGCCCTTCTTCTCCATGTCCGGCGGCCAGAAATTGGCTCGACGCCGGCGCTACAAGCCACCTCCGCCCTCGCCGTCACCTCCTCGAGCTCCGCGGTGAGCCTCTGCACCTCCTGGTGCCCTCGCCTCGCCCTCTCCCCCTCCGTAGCGCCTCCGCCACATGCTCCTGCCCCGGTCGCCGCTCGGCCTCGCCGCCGGCGTCGGTCCGGCGACCTTCTGCTAGCGGCGCCTCCACCTCCTGGTTCGCCTCGGCGCCCTCTCGCCAACGCGCCCTTCCGCGCGTCCGGGGGCCACGGGAGCGCCGCCTCCGCCGGTCACCGTCGGGTTGACCACCGGCGGTTGACCTGGTGGGCCCCAGTGGCCCTTTTCCTTTTCATTTTCTTTTATTTTTCTGTTTTGGTAAATGCATTGACAGGTGGGGCCCTTCGTCAGAGATTTAATCATTTCGTAAATATTTAGGAAATGAATAAAAACCCTGACAGTGGGTCCGACTGTCAGATTTTTAACATTTTCGAGAAATTCTAGATTTTGAATAAAACTTGTAAATTCAATAACTATTTCATTTTAATTCAGAAAAAGATGTGTAATATACCGAAATGTTCAGAAAAACATTCTATACAAGTTTAGATGTAGTTCATGCATCATTGCAACAATTAAAACTGCATAAGTAGTGAAACCCTAATTAACCCCTCTCATATGTCGGGGTCCGATGCCGGAATCCCCTTTAATTGACGATGCACCTAGGGTTTATTCAATTCCATTAATATGACATATCATTCATACTTGTATGCGCATTGCATCGATGCCATGTGTTGATTGTTATTTCTCTCTTTCTAGTATTTGCTTCTTCGCGACCGATAGAGCACGAGTCCGAGACGATGAAGAACGACAACACCGAAGATCAATAATTGTCCACCGACAAGCAAGTCAAGTACAAGTTTATCGAAGCTCCACTTCGGTTTGTCAGGGACAAAGGCAAGCCCTAGCCTGGTTCATATATGTTTTTGAAATGCTTTTACTTCTGGTTCCTACATATTGCACACGATTCAACTGTCTTTTATCGATAGGTAGAGTTATCCTATCTATTGCATGTTCCACCCTTGTAGCCTCAAAATCCCCGATCCACTGCTCCTAGCATAACTAGGTTTGGCATGTGTGCATCGCTAGAGCCTTTATATCTTTATGCTTAGCCATGCTTAGTTTGTTACGCTATTTACTCCGGTCTTCAGACTGGAGCCATACAATGAAATGAAACTAGCATGACAGAGTTGACGTGGTAAGTATAGAGATGTTGTTAAACATGATTAAAGGCTCGGACGAGAGGCCACATTGGGATGTGGTGGGTTGTTTCGTTTCGCCGACCCTAGGAACCGAGTTCTCGCCTCTTGAACCAAGACCGAGCGTACAACCACACGAGGCCCTATTATGGTACCCTCTCGACTCACTAACTTGCCTAGTAGATTTCATGAGTCACATAGTTTGCGTGTTATCTGGACATATGCATCGAAAACGTTTGTGAAAAGGTGCATAGCATACAAGTAGGTAAGCGTGGCCGTGGTGGCTGGGGTTAGAGTCCCTGGGGAAACCCACCTCGCCTCACATCGTTAAGGACCGACTTCGGGACTTGACCCGTTACGGCGGAACAATCCTTAGCGCGTGACTCATGGTCTCGGCGACAGCAAGGTAAAGGTCGTGGTCAACCACTCTCTGCCGGCTTTCCAAGGAAGAGAGCTAATGTACTGGCACTAAGAATCGGTTGGCACGTGTGGGTAAAGTTGTGCACCCCTGCAGGGTAATGAATCTTTTCGAAAAGCCGTGTCCACGGTTACGGACGACTTGGGAACGTACGTGGAGATCATAGAGAACTTTAACCTGATCGTAAAACTTGGCAATCAATGTGTGTTTACGGATACCTTCTCCGGGTGCTGAGGGGGTGATCCGAGGATAGTGGTTCGAGATGATGAAGATTGGTGGATACAATATGATGATCAGTAGAGCTAGAGATATCGCTCTCTTATCCTCTTTTAAAAGGTTCTGAGTAGTCGAGCTTCTTCTCCCCTCTTCTTTAACAAAGGAAAACTAGCTTTACGCAAAAGAAGCTCTACAGAAAGCCCGCATACCAGCTTTGCTAAAAGGTTGTACTAAGTCTTGCTGAGTCCCTATACTCAGCTTTGCATGTTTTTGTTTCAGACGAAGTCGCTCGAACAGATGGTGGTTTCTATGTCGACATCGACGAGTAGCTTGGGGTTCCCAGGTGGCAGCCTGGAATCTATGGGCTGGGACGTCGCCGTTATGCTCCTGGCCTCTTAGGCCTTTTGTTGTCTTGCTATGTCTAATAGCATAACTTCGCTTCCGTTGATTGATGTATGTCAGGTCAGTGACCTCTGCTTGTAATACTTTGGTTCTTCGCTCAATTATGAGCTTGTATTACTTCTTTGAGTCGTAGAGTCACTGTTGTGTTACCGATTCTCTCACTGTAGTCTCTCGAGCTCTAGGTTAGGCTTATGTCAGACGAAGATCTGGTATTTGTCTAACCCTGATCCCGGGGGTGCCACAGCTTTTGGTATCAGAGCAGGACTGCCTGTAGGAAACCCTTGTTAACTGGTCGATGTTGAGTCCAGTGTTTGTGAAAACTATTGAAAGCTAAAAGTATTTGCAAAAATCTGATTAGGCTTCTTTTTACTCCTTATCTGGTATCGTTCTAATTCTAAGGTGTCTTACCTTGTGTTGATTTGAAAGTTTTCTATCTCTTCTAGTCTTTCAAACTTAGGTGCCTCAAGGGCATGCCGTTTCTAAACCAGTTGACCTAGTGCAGAGTTCTCTAGAGTCTTGTGTGTGTTCTTTGCTTCCTCTTTGTTTTGTTTTGTTTCAACAGAGAGATTCCTTTCCATCATGATCTCTCTAATTTGTGGGTTACACAAAATTCTGTTCTAGGCTTCGAGGTTTCCTTTCGCCTTGAATGCATCCTTTCTATTTTTCATGGGTAGTTTGGAAGCCTTGCATGAATTCTAGAAGCTACACCGTGATCACTATCTCGTAGTGTCCTCTGTGTCACTCATTTAGTGGTTACTCCTTTCTCAAGTTTTAACCCTTGGACTTGAACCGAAGGTCCCCGATTGTGCTGGATTCTAGTATACGAATCTTAGTACATGAAGTTGGCCTTTAACCCAAGATCCATGATATTGAATACTGGTGTTAATGTTCAAACATTACATCGGGATGGCTAAATTCAAATGAAGCTATCCTTCAAGCTTGTGATTATTGTCGTGTTGGATTGCGGCAATAAAGATCTTTCCCTTCCACTAGCTATCGCAGAGGTTCTTTCATTGAACCAAATGGATCACGACAAGAGTGCTCTTTGTGAGTCTCTCATCTATGTCTGTAACTCTGCCACACCTTCTTTTTCAGCATAATCCTCACGAAAGTGTTAACTTGTGCATCTACATCTCAGGAATTCTGATCCTGATTGTGTTCCTCCTATTTAGTTGCTTTCCAACCTTTGTCTGCTAGTGAGCAGACAAGTTCTAAATGTGCATTGGTGTTTTCCTATGTATGTTACTCTTGTGGTTCTTCAAGACATTCCACTTCAGTATGTCAGGAGAAACAAACTCCATTACCTCGTCTGTTTCTAAGACTTGGTCAAAGTGTTGTGTTCCGCAGATTAAGAGGCCTCGTGAGCTTCTGTTTTGTTCTACCTTAGAGTATCACCCTCTTTTATATCATGATGACGTGTTGTGTATCATGGCTTTATTGATGAAGTGATTCTCTGCGCATCTTATAGTCACCCTTCCTTCGAGTTTTTAATGCTTGGGAATGTTGGGGTGTGTATATTGATGTGGCATTTTAAGATTCTTAGCAATCCTTATTGCTTTGAAATCCAAGAACATTGATGTCATTCTTAGCATAATTGGTTCGCCAATTATAAAGCGAAGTTTGATTGTGCTGCCAAGTCTTTTTGTTCAGGCGCACATATTCGGTCAAAGAGTTAGGTTAATGCCAAAGCTCTCAAGACCCATATCGTTTTTTTTGTAAAGAAGATCCCTTCTCGAACTCAGTGATATATCGGTGGTTCGTGATATTCTAGTTGTCTTTCTAGAAGTATCGCCATGTTGCCACATGACCGTGTTGTCGAGTTCATTAGTACGTTGGTTCGTTGAACTATTCCTTCTCCAAGAACCGTGCTGGATAACCCTGGACTAGTTGGTTGAGCTTAATCAACAACTTGGAGAGTTGAAAGATAAGAGCTCTATCCAACTTGGTTCTTCTAAAAGGGATGTCTAGTTTTGTTCGTGTTGAAGTCACAAAGTATCTCCTTTATGGATATGCTATCTTCCTCATATTTGATTTGAGTTGGGCTATCGTCAAATCAAACTCAGTTTGAAGGATTATCTTGATGATGTTTATACTCATGGTGTCTCATCTGAGTATACCTTCATGCCCTTTGGTCTGACCAATATTTCTGCCTCGTTCATGCAACATGTGAGTCCCTGTTATCACCAGAATTTGACCAAGTCAGAGGTGGGCTGCGATCGAGATGGACTTGAAGAATATATATATATAGAGATACGTGAATCGGCCTTTTATACCAAGTTGGGCTTAATTGCCCGTGTATCTGTAACATATTAGATCGCATCTTAGTTTAGAAGTTAGAATCTTACTCGTGCACGGTTTGGTGCACGCCCACATTAGAAAGTCCGCTGGACTATAAATATGTACCTAGGGTTTATGGAATAAACAACCAACGTTCAACCACAAACAAATCTCGGCGCATCGCCAACTCCTTCGTCTCGAGGGTTTCTACCGGTAAGCATCATGCTGCCTAGATCGCATCTTGCGATCTAGGCAGCACAAGCCTGCCTACGTTGTTCATGCGTTGCTCGTACTGAAGCCTTTTTGATGGCGAGCAACGTAGTTATCTTAGAAATGTTAGGGTTAGCATTGTTCTTCATGCTGCATGCTTTTGTAGTGCAACCCTTGCATGTCTAGCCGCCCTTACACCTATCTTAGGTGTAGGGGCGGCACCCCGCTTGATCATAGTTTAGTAGATCTGATCCGTTACGATTGCTCCTTGTTCTACAAGGATTAGTTTAATATCTGCAATAGTTAGGCCTTACAAAGGGTTGGAGGATCCAGCGGCGTGTAGGGTGGCGTTTGCTAGTCCTAGAACGGATGTTCCGGGGATCAACCTCGTGTTGGTTTTTAGGCCCTATCTAGGATCGGCTTACGGTCACCGTGCGCGAGCGCGAGGCCCAATCGTGAGTAGGATGATCCGATTATGCGGTGAAAACCCCAGATCGTCGTAGATCTAATCAGCTTTACCTTGATCAAGCAGGACCACCATATATTCGGACACCTCGTCTGAATCATGGGTGGATCGGCTCTTTGAGCCGATTCACGGGATAACTTGAGAGCCGATCGAGGCTCGTATTTAACGTTTACGTGTGTGCCCTGCAGGAAACTAAGCGAGGCATCATCCACACCTTCCCGACCGGTATAGGTCAGGTGGCACGCCCTTGTGATAAACATCGGTGCGTGCGACCGGGAGGCTTTGCGGGCCGTCGCTCAGAGGGACTAGGGCCAGCCGCAGCCCTAGTTGTTCCCGGCTCTACGGTGTTGCCCGTCTCTGCCCGCCAGTGGGTTTCTGACGTCAACACATTCTGGCACGCCCGGTGGGACCACCTTCGACATCGACAATATCGCCATCTACATCCGAGATGGCGGAAAGCACTCCGGTCAAGTACGAGGACCTGCCTGATGACCTCAAGAAGAAGCATGACGAAATCAAGGCGGTCCTCGAAGCCGAACTCATCGGCTCCTTCCACCGAACCCACTCCCATGGCGTCAAGTGGAAGGGTTTCACACCTGAAGGCGCACTCGATGGAGTGGACTTGTCCGCCCCGTCAGAAGAACGCACCAGGTCATTGAAGTACGAGGACCTGCCCGAGGAGCTAAAAAGGAAACATGACGAGATCAAGGCAACCCTCGAAGCCGAACTCATCGGCTCCTCTGAGAAGACCCGGCCGCACGATATCAAGCTCGATAGAGACTCGAGTCCGTCGCCCGGCATCAACATGGTGGATCTCAGCCACTCCATAGGCCAGCCAAAGTCCTCCTTTGGTATCAACATGGCAGGGCTTGCAAGCCGCCACGGCAAAGACGAAGCAGAAAGCAGCCACTCCCGTGGCAACGATGAAGAGGAGGCCGATCCACGCGACCGGCCCCAAAATGATGACAGGCGGTACCTGGCAGGGGAGGGGATAAGACGCGTGCGGTATCAGCGTCCACTCTCCGAGCACCTCCTCCACAAATATGAGCAGCAGCACGACCGACGTCGGCACTACGACGTAGATGATGAAAGGAATTGTCGGTCTGATGCAGAGGTCAGGAGGTACCGTCAGCATGATAGAAGCGACGACGGGTACAATCGTCGCGCTGAAAGAAGGTCAAGGGGGCAGGATAACATGGATAGGCACTGGAGCTGTCCGTTCTTCAAACATTGCCGGGACTCAGGGAATGAGCCGATTGCCAACAATCGAGAACTGCCCAGAATGCAAACAGAGGAAGAAGGACGCCGCTAACGTGTCCGTATTCGAGCCTCTAGGGCCTCTCCCACCTCGGAGCAAGTATGCTGAGCCCGCTCGGGTAGAAGATCTCGAGGAACTAGAGGACGATGATGAAGAAGATAAATATTATCGGCCTAGGTGGTGCCCTGATGGGCTCAGCCATTCCCAAAAGCGAAGGGTTCAGCGTCTGCGTGGGTTGGAAGAAGCTGAAAGATTGTACCTGCACACGCTAAGGAAGGCACGGCCTGATCCGGCCGCCAAAATCCGGCGAACCCCGGACGAAGAAGGTCGGCCACAAAGAAAAGAGTGGCACCCCAAGCAGAAGAAAGCCGATGATGATACATCGGTCGGCACAAACATGGTCTTCATTCTTCCATCGGAGTTTAGCGCTCCAAGATTATATGAAGCACCTGTGGCGCAATTGGACTGCGGCCCACGGCCGGTCATCTTCGAGAAGCCAAAGGAAAGGAGTTACAGGCATCTGAAGGCCCTGTACGTGCGAGGTTACATCGATGGGCAGCCTGTCAACAAGATGTTGGTGGACACCGGAGCGGCAGTCAACATTATGCCATACTCCATGCTACGTCGGTTGGGACGCTCCAGCTCGGATCTGATCAAGACCAACGTAACACTGAGCGATTTCAACGGCCAAGCATCCGACGCACAAGGTGTTCTCGAATGTGGATCCGACCGTAGGAATAAAAACCGTCCCTACGACGTTCTTTATCGTCGACAGACAAGAGTACCTACGCTGTCCTACTAGGGAGGGATTGGATCCACGCCAATCGTTGCATTCCATCCACGATGCACCAATGCCCGATACAGTGGGATGGAGATGAAGTAGAAGTCGTCCGTGCGGATGATTCGGCCGAGGTTTCAACAGCCGGCATGGACATTTGGGAGACATCAGGCCAAGAGCCGCTCTCAGGTATCAATTTGGACGACTGTGAGCGCATCGACGTGACAAAGAACGGGGTTAGGCTGGTTTTATCCACCGGCCTGACCGTGTAACGAAGGCAGATGTCGATGGGTAAACGTGACGAGACCGATCCTTGTGATCGGCCCCAAAAAGATTTGTGAAGGGACATCGCAAAACCTTCACCGAGAAAGCAATGGGAGGCCGATTCTAGCGATCGGCCAAAATTATCCTCAACATCCAGTCTGCCTGGGTTCAACACATGATCCAACAGAGCCGATACCATCAATTCTCTTGACAGAATCGGCTCGGGGGGCACATAGAAGGATAAAACACGAGGAAGAGCAGTCTCATCCTTTGATGATGGATATTGGAGTATGGAGGCCGATACACAAGTCGGCCGAAAAAATTCAAATTTTTTTGAGCATAGCCGATGCGCAGACATCGACTTAAGAATCAATGGAGCAGGGGGTGGATCTTCCCTTCAACTAGTTCCCATTCGCAAGTCTCCAAGATCGGCGGCGTTAGCAGCGAGGAACGTGACATCTTCTAAGACCCTGACTAAACGCACAAAGTCAGGGTATGGGTGAGCCTGACGAAGGGAGCATATCTCTTCCAAGACCAGGAGAACCGCCGATGACTACGCCATCAGCGGCCACGTTTTGACTCAGTAACTGTCACTTCCAGGAGATGTTGCGCCCAGAGTCTGGAGGGCGTCAGAAATGCGAAGACGTTCTCACCAGAAGTTGCTGCAGCCTGCCAAAGATGATGAGCTGATCTGATCAGCAAAGGCGCAAGGATTGGACTGAAGAAGCTCGGGGGGGGGGGGCAGCTCGCCCTGAAATTTCCTCACTCTAAAGAACCGATTTTGTTGAATCGGTTGATACTGCGTTGTGGGTTGGAAACCGAGGATGATCGACGTGATCAGCTCACTACTATTCTCGCCCGACTGAGGCTCGGGGGGGGCAGCTCACCTTGAAGGTTTTCTGCTCCGGGGAGCCGATTTCGTTGGAATCGGCTAAACTCTGCACCACAACTTACCTGAAGAATGGTGCTAACGTTGCAAAATTATCATAGCCTGCTGGATCGGCTGTATAGAATCTCGACGGAAGGAAGGTGATCGGCTGGTGGCCCTGCAGGATAGCTCTCTTGGACGAGGTTGAGCCCGCCCCGAAATATCAATGATCTGGGGACCGATTTGTTGGAATCGGTAGATGCGGCGCCACAGTTGGAAGCTGTTGATGGCCCATTCTTTATCCTCGCCTTGGCTGAGGCTCGGGGGGCAGCTCGCCCTCGAGGTTTAACCAATTTTGTCGAAATCGGCTCACTCTTCGTGACAGCTCGTTCGAAAGACAGTGATTATTGCAGAAGGAGGCTGCCGGAGCTGAGCGAGCAGAATTCGGAGAGGATAATGCGGCAGAAGAATGTCTGAAATTTAAAGTTAATAAGGAGACCGGACATTATTTCAGGAGTTTTGCCGCTAAGTTTAACATGCCATCTCAAGAGATCTGCATTTACAACTCCTAGGATTTGCGCGATTATGGCTTGGCCTTGTTTGATAAGGAGTTTGGGTCCGGGTGGATCTATCTTGAAATCTATCGTGAGAGACCGATGCGATGCCATCGGCTTGTTGGGCATTGACCAGATTGGCAATCGGCAGAATCAGAACGAAGGATAATCGGCTAAATTATCATAAAGGGAATCGGCAAAATCGAGTTGGGGAATTTCTTCATTAATAAGCCAGATTTCTTACATAGAAGAGCTGATTGCTCTCAAAAGGAAATACTAGGGGGATACATTGCCCCGTCTGCTATTGCTGGCCCTATGCTAAGACCCTATCTAGGGGCCGCTGCTGCCCTCGTCGTCGTCATCGCCGTCATCGCCACCGCCGGCGCTGCTCCTCGCCGGCTCGTCATCACTGCTCCGGCCGGCCGCCGGCAGGACCCTCGTCGTCTTCATCCTCTTCGTCAGCGTCGTCGTCACCTGTCGACGTCGCTGAGGTTCCCGGGCCAGAGGTGGCGGCGTTTGGCCGGCGGCTCGTCGGAGGAGCTGTCTTCGTCCTCCTCCTCCTCTTCCTCCTCCTTCACCTCCTCGGAGGTGGTGAAGTCCGCCCGAGAGAAGCGATCGTCATCGCTCTCCTCCTCCGATTCCCCGTCAGCAAGGAAGCGGAGGTCGCTCTCCCCGTCGGTCAGGGATTTGTCATCCTCGGACCTGACGGAGGAGTCGTGGTCCTTTTTGTCCCACTTCGTTGGGGCGAGGATGTCGTACGCCGCTTGCGTACCCCACGAGGGCGTCGACTCTCGGATGGGAGAGGACACGTAGGAAAGATCTGATGAAGAAGAAGAGGAAGAGGAACAAGACATGGTTGCAGGGGAGGGTTTTTTGGAGTGCTAATGCGAAAGGGGTGAAGGGGAGAACTGTTCGATGCGGTTAAATAAAAGGAGTTGGGGGTTTTAATTTTCGAGCAGCTCTCGAGGACATGGTGCCAAAACTGTCAAATCGTGCAGAGAAGTTGGGAAGGCAAGTCGTCATGATGAAGCATGCTGCGACAGTTCTGCTCTGCCACGACATGACCCTTCGAGGAAAAAACAGAGTGGTTTTGAAATTATCATTACCAAAACCAGGGGGGCATGTGTTATCACCAGAATTTGACCAAGTCAGAGGTGGGCCGCGATCGAGATGGACTTGAAGAATATATATATATAGAGATACGTGAATCGGCCTTTTATACCAAGTTGGGCTTAATTGCCCGTGTATCTGTAACATATTAGATCGCATCTTAGTTTAGAAGTTAGAATCTTACTCGTGCACGGTTTGGTGCACGCCCACATTAGAAAGTCCGTTGGACTATAAATATGTACCTAGGGTTTATGGAATAAACAACCAACGTTCAACCACAAACAAATCTCGGCGCATCGCCAACTCCTTCGTCTCGAGGGTTTCTACCGGTAAGCATCATGCTGCCTAGATCGCATCTTGCGATCTAGGCAGCACAAGCCTGCCTACGTTGTTCATGCGTTGCTCGTATCGAAGACTTTTTGATGGCGAGCAACGTAGTTATCTTAGACATGTTAGGGTTAGCATTGTTCTTCATGCCGCATGCTTTTGTAGTGCAACCCTTGCATGTCTAGCCGCCCTTACACCTATCTTAGGTGTAGGGCGGCACCCCGCTTGATCATAGTTTAGTAGATCTGATCCGTTACGATTGCTCCTTGTTTTACAAGGATTAGTTTAATATCTGCAATAGTTAGGCCTTACAAAGGGTTGGAGGATCCAGCGGCGTGTAGGGTGGCGTTTGCTAGTCCTAGAACGGATGTTCCGGGGATCAACCTCGTGTTGGTTTTTAGGCCCTATCTAGGATCGGCTTACGGTCACCGTGCGCGAGCGCGAGGCCCAATCGTGAGTAGGATGATCCGATTATGCGGTGAAAACCCCAGATCGTCGTAGATCTAATCAGCTTTACCTTGATCAAGCAGGACCACCATATATTCGGACACCTCGTCTGAATCATGGGTGGATCGGCTCTTTGAGCCGATTCACGGGATAACCTGAGAGCCGATCGAGGCTCGTATTTAACGTTTACGTGTGTGCCCCGCAGGAAACTAAGCGAGGCATCATCCACACCTTCCCGACCAGGTATAGGTCAGGTGGCACGCCCTTGTGATAAACATCGGTGCGTGCGACCAGGAGGCTTTGCGGGCCGTCGCTCAGAGGGACTAGGGCCAGCCGCAGCCCTAGTTGTTCCCGGCTCTACGGTGTTGCCCGTCTCTGCCCGCCAGTGGGTTTCTGACGTCAACAGTCCCTCATATTGGAGTATCTTGATAAGTTTGTCATTGAGCCCATCAATGACATTCTTATTTCCTCCATGTCTAAAGAGGTTCACATTGAACAAGTGGCACTAATATTGGAAACTTTTGAGAACCATCTTTGTGTTATCATGAAGTATGTGTTCTGGATGTTGGAAGTGACCTTCTCTGGTTCACGTGCATTTGCTGAAAGATGTCGCCGTGGATCTGAGTCGAGTTCCCTTTGTTTTCCTCGGGAATCATCGCAAGTCGGTCAGGCATGTGCGAAGTATTCTTGAGATGGAAGGTTGTTACCTCCATTCCTTGAAACATTCCTCTATGCACCCTAAGCCACTGACTAGTTTGTTCAAGAAAGATACGAAGCTTAAGAACTTCAAAATCTTCTTTGGTGTCCCATAAGGACTCACTTGTGTTATATTGCAAGTTGATATGCACGCAATGGCCTTTGCAGTCGCAACCATATGCATTACGCAATCCTGCTCGATCCTTCAGAGCTTCACATTCTAGGCTATATCTTGAGAATCTATCGACTTTACCTTGGTGGTAACTGTTGCAAATTTTCTATTTGGACATTCTGAGTCTGAAATATATTTACACCTAACCTAAGCTGAATCTCAAGCAGCAATGACGGTTGGCGTTTCTCAAGGATTTTTGGAATAGGTCTCTTTTGTAAATCCGGCAAGATTGATGTCGTGGTTAACACAATTAGTCGGAAGACCTAAAGCCATAATCTCTTGAATCATCAAGAATAATCACTCTCCATAAGGATCTTGTGCGACTTATTCTAGGAGTTTCCCTTATGATGTGTTTCCATTCCAAAGTCTGACCTTCACTTGATGACCTATTGAAGGCTAGTCAATAGCCTAATATTGTAGTCTAGAACATCAAGGATAACCTTATAAGTAGTGTTGCTAAATGTCTCCCGGTCAATCCCTCGAAATCATTTCTTCGGTGACAACAACTCCGTTAGGAGAATATTCACTCCCCGGTGATCCTACTACGTCGTTCGACGATGCTCCTCCCCTTCCAGTTGTTTGCACTTGAAGTTCTCTTTAATTCACACGTTGTGTGAATTCGTCAGTCATCTAGGCCCCGCCTTTTGTGTACACTTCAATCGTTTCATATATCCTACCCGAAGAGTGACCATGATTCTTAAATCCAAAGTTGCTCTGGTTGGTAATCTTTTGTGCTTCTCTGAGCCACCCTCTTTTTGGGAGTGCCTCTTTATGGTACCAAAGGACGTTCAACTCCTCGCTATTTGCCATGTCTTCTCGTATTCTTATCAAGCATGGAGAAATCACTTACCAGAATTTTGAAACTTCTTTCATATCTTATGTTACCTTGATGTGTTTCATGTTTGTCAGCTCAAGAGTTGTTTCTCAACACTCCTTCCATGAGTTGACCATGAGATACTCGATCTTTGTGAAGATCCACTGTCTACTGTCATTCCCTCTTTTCTTTAGAGTGAAGAAAGCAAATGAAGAGTTCTTAATGGTGTTGGGGATCAACTTCTTCATGGTGTCGTGGATCAACTTCTTCAACAAAGAAGACCATCGTGGTATCGACAAGCTAGTTGAAGACCGGTGTAGTCCTTGTTACTTTTTCTATTCATACCTTGGAATCTCGGGACGAGATTCTTTTAAGGGGGATAGATCTGTAACACCCCTGTTTTGCTAAACCTAGATTAGGGTTTTGATTGTGCATCATTTCATCAGCATCATGATTTTCTAAGAACATTGCACAAAAAGGAATGTTTTGAAAACCCTAATGGTGATTTGAATCTTCCTCTCTCTGCATTCAAATGTTCAAAGTATTTCAAAATTTCCAAAGTCAACATACCTGGCACTTTGTAAAATGTTTAACAAGCCAAGTCATGTTGAAAGTTTTAGAAAAATTGAAGTTTCAAATCAATTCCAAAATGCAAAAGAATTTGGAAACAAAATAAAAACAGATTTTTTGAAAAAGAGAGAAACCCTCTACCCTCTCTCTCTTGGGCCAGCAGCCCAGCTCCCCTTTCCTTCTCTCCTCCCTAGCGCAGCCCAGCTCGGCCCAACTCAGCCCACCCCAACCCCAGGGGGGTTTTCCGCAAAAACACCTTCTTCCCCGCGCCTCCAAGCACCTGCCTGGCACGGCGCCGGCCATCCGATGCCCTGGCCGCGCTGCGATGCACGCCGCCGCCCCCGGCGGCCTATAACTGCCCCGCCGCCGCTGCGGACAAGCCCTAGCCGCCCATTCTCCCCCTCTCCCCCACTCTTTGCGCGAAACCCTAACCCTACATGCTCACGGTAGGTCCGGCCGTCGTCGATTGCCGGCGTTCCAGACCACCCCGAGCTCCGGCGAGGCCACCTCCGGGACCGCCTCGTCCTCCTCTACCACCCTTCTGAAAGAATCGACGTGGGACGCCTCGAATCGCCGCCACCGCGCCCTTCTTCTCCATGTCCGGCGGCCAGAAATTGGCTCGACGCCGGCGCTACAAGCCACCTCCGCCCTCGCCGTCACCTCCTCGAGCTCCGCGGTGAGCCTCTGCACCTCCTGGTGCCCTCGCCTCACCCTCTCCCCCTCCGTAGCGCCTCCGCCACATGCTCCTGCCCCGGCCGCCGCTCGGCCTCGCCGCCGGCGTCGGTCCGGCGACCTTCTGCTAGCGGCGCCTCCACCTCCTGGTTCGCCTCGGCGCCCTCTCGCCAACGCGCCCTTCCGCGCGTCCAGGGGGCCACGGGAGCGCCGCCTCCGCCGGTCACCGTCGGGTTGACCACCGGCGGTTGACCTGGTGGGCCCCAGTGGCCCTTTTCCTTTTCATTTTCTTTTATTTTTCTGTTTTGGTAAATGCATTGACAGGTGGGGCCCTTCGTCAGAGATTTAATCATTTCGTAAATATTTAGGAAATGAATAAAACCCTGACAGTGGGTCCGACTGTCAGATTTTTAACATTTTCGAGAAATTCCAGATTTTGAATAAAACTTGTAAATTCAATAACTATTTCATTTTAATTCAGAAAAAGATGTGTAATATACCGAAATGTTCAGAAAAACATTCTCTACAAGTTTAGATGTAGTTCATGCATCATTGCAACAATTAAAATTGCATAAGTAGTGAAACCCTAATTAACCCCTCTCATATGTCGGGGTCCGATGCCGGAATCCCCTTTAATTGACGATGCACCTAGGGTTTATTCAATTCCATTAATATGACATATCATTCATACTTGTATGCGCATTGCATCGATGCCATGTGTTGATTGTTATTTCTCTCTTTCTAGTATTTGCTTCTTCGCGACCGATAGAGCACGAGTCCGAGACGATGAAGAACGACAACACCGAAGATCAATAATTGTCCACCGACAAGCAAGTCAAGTACAAGTTTATCGAAGCTCCACTTCGGTTTGTCAGGGACAAAGGCAAGCCCTAGCCTGGTTCATATATGTTTTTGAAATGCTTTTACTTCTGGTTCCTACATATTGCACACGATTCAACTGTCTTTTATCGATAGGTAGAGTTATCCTATCTATTGCATGTTCCACCCTTGTAGCCTCAAAATCTCTGATCCACTGCTCCTAGCATAACTAGGTTTGGCATGTGTGCATCGCTAGAGCCTTTATATCTTTATGCTTAGCCATGCTTAGTTTGTTACGCTATTTACTCCGGTCTTCGGACTGGAGCCATACAATGAAATGAAACTAGCATGACAGGTTGACGTGGTAAGTATAGAGATGTTGTTAAACATGATTAAAGGCTCAGACGAGAGGCCACATTGGGATGTGGTGGGTTGTTTCGTTTCGCCGATCCTAGGAACCGAGTTCTCGCCTCTTGAACCAAGACCGAGCGTACAACCACACGAGGCCCTATTATGGTACCCTCTCGACTCACTAACTTGCCTAGTAGATTTCATGAGTCACATAGTTTGCGTGTTATCTGGACATATGCATCGAAAACGTTTGTGAAAAGGTGCATAGCATACAAGTAGGTAAGCGTGGCCGTGGTGGCTGGGGTTAGAGTCCCTGGGGAAACCCACCTCGCCTCACATCGTTAAGGACCGACTTCGGGACTTGACCCGTTACGGCGGAACAATCCTTAGCGCGTGACTCATGGTCTCGGCGACAAGCAAGGTAAAGGTCGTGGTCAACCACTCTCCGCCGGCTTTCCAAGGAAGAGAGCTAATGTACTGGCACTAAGAATCGGTTGGCACGTGTGGGTAAAGTTGTGCACCCCTGCAGGGTAATGAATCTTTTCGAAAAGCCGTGTCCACGGTTACGGACGACTTGGGAACGTACGTGGAGATCATAGAGAACTTTAACCTGATCGTAAAACTTGGCAATCAATGTGTGTTTACGGATACCTTCTCCGGGTGCTGAGGGGGCGATCCGAGGATAGTGGTTCGAGATGATGAAGATTGGTGGATACAATATGATGATCAGTAGAGCTAGAGATATCGCTCTCTTATCCTCTTTTAAAAGGTTTTGAGTAGTCGAGCTTCTTCTCCCCTCTTGTTTAACAAAGGAAAACTAGCTTTACGCAAAAGAAGCTCTACAGAAAGCCCGCATACCAGCTTTGCTAAAAGGTTGTACTAAGTCTTGCTGAGTCCCTATACTCAGCTTTGCATGTTTTTGTTTCAGACGAAGTCGCTCGAACAGTATGGTGGTTTCTATGTCGACATCGACGAGTAGCTTGGGGTTCCCGTGTGGCAGCCTGGAATCTATGGGCTGGGACGTCGCCGTTATGCTCCCGGCCTCTTAGGCCTTTTGTTGTCTTGCTATGTCTAATAGCATAACTTCGCTTCCGTTGATTGATGTATGTCGGGTCGGTGACCTCTCGCTTGTAATACTTTGGTTCTTCGCTCAGTTATGAGCTTGTATTACTTCTTTGAGTCGTAGAGTCACTGTTGTGTTACCGATTCTCTCACTGTAGTCTCTCGAGCTCTAGGTTAGGCTTATGTCAGACGAAGATCTTGTATTTGTCTAACCCTGATCCCGGGGGTGCCATAGCGCATCACACCTTCCTCTTGGGGTTCCCAACGGACGTGTCATCTACGTGCATCAGGAATCCATGGAACATGTTCACCGACGCCTGGATGATAGCCCAGCGCGTCGATATTACCTTTTGGCTCCTCTTCATTGGCATCGTGCGTTAATCCTTGTCAATGAATTTGCGCTCGTTGAACTCTGCCTTGATCCTCGCCCAGTACTTTCCGTAATTTTGGCTGGCGCCGATGGCCGAGTCGTGGCTCACCATCACCCACGACTCGCAAAAGCACTCCTCCTCCTCCTCCTCCTCCTCCTCCTCCTCCTCCTTCGCAGCGACTCACGCGGCCAGCGCGGCCTTCTGGTGCGCAAGCGACGCCGCCGTCTTCTTCGCTTGCTCCGCCACCCGCCGCTCCTTTCGCTTCGCCGTCGACAACTTGAATCGTAGATAGTCTTCCTGCCACCTTTGTTCGGTACAGTCGTCCGGATTTTTCTTCGCCACCGGCGCCTTCCGCAGCTTCGCGAAGGGCGACTTTGGCCCCTTCGTCATTGCCTCCTTGCCCGGTGGCTTGGTGGCAGATTTCTTGGCCAGTTTTGGGGCCTATCGGCGCCATGGTTAGGAGAGAGTAGCAGCGGCGGGAGGGAGAAATAAATCGGCGGGAGGGGTGAAATATTTTGGCAGGTAGAGAAATGTGCGGCTGGCGGCGGGAAGTAGTGGGAGGGCGCGAAGTGGCGGGAGAGACGCAGTGCAGCGGGAGACAGATTAAATTTCAATGGGTCAATGACGTGTCGGGTCCACCACTCCCCGCCTCGCTTCTCGCTATGTCCGGCGCCCCCGGAGCGTCCCTGTGGAGCGGGGACGGGTTTGGGCGCCAGACAGCGTATTGGGCCACGCTAGACAGAAGGGGATTTGGGGCGCGCGACCAAGGCTAAAAAAAATGTCTGGCACGTCTAAAAAATCTTTGAAAGACGCGACTGGAGATGCTCCTAGATTTTTTTTCTAGGTTTTTTCTTGCTATTTTCTAATCAGCACAAATGCACGATTGCTTCTTTTTGGCAACTAGCAACGATCCTTGATTTGTGCCCTATAGTTGAACAGAAAAATGGTTGATCCAAATTTAAAAGGCTTCAATCGGTAGAGGTCAGTGAGGGAAACAAAAGTCCAAGAGAAGGTTTTTTCGAAATGGGGAAATATCGCCCCAGCTTCTGCATTCAAGGGATGCACACGACATTTTTTTATTAGATTATTCACAACACCTTACAAGAGAAATACAAAAGATCAAACTCGAAGCCACCTCGCTAAACCTACAGAGAGATGAAGGGGGTGACAATTCACCAACTCACATCAACCAAAAACCAAATGCCTTCCCACAGGCCGCCCAATAGCAGATGAGAAGCACATCCAGTCAAGTAGACTCTCAGCATACGCCAACGCACACACCATAGAAGTTGCTACCGCCATCTTCCTCGACTCCATCTTCAAGAGAGATCATCGCATTGACCATGCCAGGCCTGCCATCGATGCCGCCACGGCGCCAGACGACTCCACCATCCTGCGCAAGTCCATCACACTGCATTCGTCCCGAGACACCACTGCGCCATACCGCGGCGACTCGACGACGCCGACACAGCAAAAGCACACCGCTACACCTTAGCACCACCGCCATCCGTTGTCTGCTCCAAAAACGATGCCCCCAACAGGGAGAATGGCGTTGCGCGCCGCCATCGTCCGATCCGGGAGACCCGAGTCTAGGGTTTGCCCTGGAGCAGCCCAGGCGAAGAACGCATGCTGCAGAGACAATGCCTTCAACAAGGTAACGACGAAGCATGCCGCCATCATCCGCCATGACCGAAGTCCGGGCCGGCTTTCATTGGCAGTTGCGCCTCGCCATCGGGAGCTAGGCGACGGATCGCGAGATCCGCCACGGCTAGCCACACAACTAGCCGATCTCCTCCGGCGAGAGAGAAGACCACCACCACGGTGCCACGGTCAGTGGCACCAGATGCCCGCCACCTACCACCAGGTCAACGCCGTCCCCGCCATCCAGGGCCGCCGCCCTTGGGTGTCGTGGTCCCAGACCTTTAGGAGGAGCTGTACGAGATCCATCTCCATCACCGCTGGCCCGGCGATGCCGAGACCACGGAAAGAGAGGACCGCGCCGCAAGGTTCCGGGTCCACGCCATCGCCCCCATCACGGCCCGCCTGATGAGGCCGCGGCGAGGAAGAGGAGAGGCCGCGCCACCAGATCATGGCCACGCCGCCGCCGCCATCACCGCTCGCTCGGCGAGAGGCCGCGCCGCCAACATCCTCCACGGGCTGGGGCCATCCCCCTTGCGGAGGCTAGCCTCCATCCGCCGCACCGGGGGATCACGCGAGGATCCCCGCCGCCCCCATCACCGGACGCGCCAGGCTTCACCGGCGGCGGCCTCCGGGGACGACGAGGAGGGAGGGAGGGGGAAGGAAGACGGCGGCGGTGGCTAGGGTTTCCGCCCCGAGTCGCCCTGGAGGGGACGACCCGAGCAGACGCTCGGACTCTAGATCTCGCCCTCCTTCATATGGAAGAGTTTTCCTTTTTCTAGACGGAAAGCAATGTCGGTTGTCGTAAGTCCAAGAGAAGTGTTGACAAGTTAATAAATTTGGATGCAATTTCGTAACGGGATGACTGGAAATTTCTTCAGGAGAGAGAGAGGTTAGAAGAAGGATTTTATGCCACATTTCAAGAAAACAGAGGACCTAAATTGCATATGTGTCATGGTAGGTGAGGAATTGTAGCTGTGTGTGATCCTGTCCCTTCATTTCAGTTGGACGGTCCAGATTGGCATGGAAACTGGTAGCACCCATAAGCTATGTAGCACTAGATACTCTCACCCAACTTGCAGCCTCAACGTAGGCAACGGTGGTACCCACCAAAGAGGCCACGTCGTTAAACATGCTGCCTCTCCAAAGTGATGGACAAATTAAGGGGTGATGGAAGTCCACGACAACGCCCCCAAGGAGAAAAACAACGCCTGGAGCGCTGCCATTAATGGCATAAATTTAATCGGGCAAGACTTTCGTCCGGAGGACCACTGCCTCACCGGACTATCAGGAGGACATCCCATGCCGCCGGCTAGAGAGAAAACACCCATGGCAGCATGCCTCGCCACGGTGCCGCCAACGTGGAAAGAGGCAAATCAGCACCAACACATCTCCGCCGTTCTGCATCTACGCACATCAGAATGACACACCACACCTCCCGGCTGCACCACCATACTCGTAGACTCACCGTGATAAGGGGTGGCCCGATCTTCTCAGTAAGCAACGGTGGTGATGATGATCACGGGGTGAACACAGCGGAGATAACTTGATGATGAAGTAGATGATAACTTGTATGACGCAACGAGATCTCTCGATTGGTCCCTGTCGCCAATGCAACAACTCTCAACCCTGCAAGATATTCGCAACTCCACACACTTGCGCACGTAGCCGCCAACCATGAAGAGGTAAGTTGCAACCTTCTAATTCCCAATGGAACAGCAGATCACACAAGACTTTCAGAGTTTACACCAAATCAAGGCAATATGGTGTAGGGATTCAATAGAGTTGCAAAGCAATCAACTATGAACTAGGGTTTATCTTAAACGTGGTCTGAACCTAATTTGGGGGCGTCCTGGGCACTTATATAGGGGTTCAGGACGACCTCAGGTCGAAAAGTTACATAGAAAACCGACCCAGATCGGATCTGGTCGAGACAGACTCGGAGTCGGCCGGTCATACGGCCGGTCGACCAGGCCTGGGACCGGGCCATCCTGTTTCAACCGGGTCTGGCGCCGGATGGGAACCGGGCTAGGCGTCCAGGCTTACTGGATAGTGCCCGGCTGGCACAAGCGTGGCGTCCGGTCGGCGCCGGGCTGGGCTGGTCTGGCGTCCGGTTGGACCGGGGCTGGAACCGGGCGCATCAGCGTGGCGGCCGGTCGGACCGTGCCTGGCACCGGCCTGGACTTCTTCTTCTCCCCTCGGGCATGCCTCCCTCTCCTCCCTCGTGCTTCCATGGGATGTCTTCTTGTCCAGCTTCATGGCCAGCTCCATGTCCAGCTTCACGTCCAGCTTCTTCTCCAGCTGCTCCTCTCCTCCTCGTGCGATGCTTGCTCCTTCTTCATACCTGATCATACATAAATAATAGAACTTAGGCAGTATAAAGTTCTCATCGATCAAAGTATCACTTAGGAACAAGTTCACCTGTTGTTTGAGTAGCTTCGCACGAGCTCTTGTCATTAGTCTAGTCCTAACTTCATTGGACTTGAGCTTCACAGCAGCATCATCTTCATCTTGTAATGACGGAGGTAGTAGTATAGTAGGGATGTCTGATTCGTCCATTTTGCATCACTATTTTATATCATAGTTTACTGTTATTCATTGATATATTTCATATTTAGAGATGATACTTATGTTATTTCACCTATTTTGCATGTTTCATGATTATTGGAGAATTTCTCACCGGAGTCAAGATTCTGCTGGAAAAAGCACCGTCAGGATACAATATTTCTGAAGATCAACAATCGACGGAAAATATACCGAAGCTCCTACTTTCGCAGATGACGGAGCCAGCCA
Organism: Lolium rigidum; assembly: GCF_022539505.1. Lineage (NCBI taxonomy): Eukaryota > Viridiplantae > Streptophyta > Magnoliopsida > Poales > Poaceae > Lolium > Lolium rigidum. Next base: position 209,773,352 of record NC_061513.1, on the reverse strand, counting down.
AAAGGGGAAGCCGAGGAGGGCCACCATGGGCCCTCCCCATAGGCCGGCGCGGCCACCAGGCCTGGCGCGCCGCCACGTGGTGAGGAGGCCCACGACCCCCATCGGCCATCTCCCTTTCGCGCACTTCATCTACCGAAAACCCTAAGGTGCGGAGGATCATCGAGAATAGACACAGCCGCCTCTGCGGGGCGGAAAACACCAGAGAGAAAAGAGCTCTCCGGCAGGCTGAAGTCCGCCGGGGAAATTCCCTCCCGGAGGGGGAAATCGTCGCCATCGTCACCGTCATCGAGCTAGACTTCATTGGGATCATCATCATCATCATCTCCACCACCGACACCGTCATCTCCACCGCTGCACCTCGTCTCCGCTGTAACATCTAGGGTTGAATCTTGATTATTTCATAGGGGAAACTCTCCCGGTATTGATTACTCCTTGTTATTGATGCTATTGAGTGAAACCATTGAACCAAGGTTTATGTTCAGATTGTTATTCATCATCATATCACCTCTGATCATGTTCCATATGATGTCTTGTGAGTAGTTCGTTTAGTTCTTGAGGACATGGGTGAAGTCTAAATGTTAGTAGTGAACTATGTTGAGTAATATTTAATGGTTTGATATTTAAGTTGTGGTGTTATTCTTCTAGTGGTGGCATGTGAACGTCGACTACATGATACTTAATTTACCTTTATGGGCCTAGGGGAATGCATCTTGTATTCGTTTGCTAATTGTGGGGTTGCTGGAGTGACAGCAACCTGAACCCCCGTTGGTATATCGATGCATGAGGGATAGCAGGATCTCAGAGTTTAAGGTTGTGGTTAGATTTATCTTAATTACTTTCTTGTATTTGCGGATGCTTGCAAGGGGTTTAATCACAAGTATGCATTAGTCCTAGGAAGGGCGGTGCATTAGCATAGGTTCACCCACACAACACTTACCAAAACAATGAAGATTAATCAACTATATAAAGCGAAAGCACTAGACTAAATTCCCGTGTGTCCTCAAGAACGTTTGGTCATCATAAGTAAACAAACCGGCTTGTCCTTTGTGCTAAAAAGGATTGGGCCACTTGCTGCAATTATTATTCCCGCATTTTACTTACTTGTATTTTATTTACCTGCTATATCAAAACCCCCTGAAAACTTGTCTCGTGAGCATTTACAGTGAATCCTTCATCGAAACTGCTTGTCAACACCTTCGCTCCTCGTTGGGTTCGACACTCTTATTTATCGAAAGTACTACGATACACCCCCTATACTTGTGGGTCATCAAGACTATTTTCTGGCGCCGTTGCCGGGGAGTGAAGCGCTATTGGTAAGTGGAATTGGTAAGGAAAACTTTTACTGTACGTGTTGTTTTTATTTCTGCCTACTGCTATAATTCATTATGGAGAGATCTTCTCTTGAATTCCTATTTGGGAAATCTACTACTACTGCAAAGGTAGTGGATGAGGCGCCAGGTGAGAAAGAGGTTCCATATAAAATACCTATGAAAATTATTGAACGTGTTGTGGATAACCGCTATGAAGGGGATGGAACTGTCCATCCTGGAGATCATTTACTGTTTTTACATGAATTATGCGGGTTATTCAAGTGTGCAGGTATTTCGATGGATGAAGTTAGGAAGAAACTATTCTCTATGTCGCTGTCTAGTAAAGCGGCGCATTGGTATAAATTGCTGAAGAATGGGAATTCTCTTGATTGGAACGATATTGTGCCTCTATTTTATTTTAAATTCTATCCTCCAAGCGAAATTCACAAAGACCGAAACCGCATATATAATTTCTGGCCTCATGATGGAGAGAGTATTGCCCAAGCATGGGGGAGATTGAAGTCTTTAATGCTCAAATGCCCCATTCATGAGCTTCCTGGTAATATCATCATTGATAATTTCTATGCAAGAATTTCTTTTCAAGATAAAACCTTGCTGGATACTACTTGTTCTGGATCATTCACACGCAACAAAGAAGAGTTTAAATGGGACCTTCTTGATCGGATTCAGTAGAATACTGAAGGATGGGAGAACGACAAAGGTAGAGAGTCAGGTATAAATTATGATTATGAATGCATTGAAACTTTTATGGATACTGATAAATTTCGAAATATGAGTGCTACTTATGGTCTTGACTCTCAAGTAGTTGCAAATTTCTATAAAGATTTTGCCTCTCATTTTGAATTTCCTAGGAAGAATTTTAATAAGTATCATGAACCTTACAAAGATAAAACTGATTCACCTATAGGTAAATGTATTGAAGTTAAAACTGTTGATCATATTCTTCCTGAAGCTTATATTTAAAAAACCCCTTTTCCTGCTAAAATGAAAGAGTATTCTGTTATAACTAGTGTGGTTAACAAAAGTGCAAAGAAACCTATAGAACCTGAGGAACAAATAAATGTTGAACCTGCTGTTGCAATAGTTAAAGACCTTGTGACTGAAAATGTAGAAAATGGTCACATCATTTTCTGTGAAGATGCTTCTAATATTGTTTCACATCCTAGTAAGTCTAGGAAAGCCAGTGTTCGTATGCTCTCTGTTAGAACTGGTGATCATTGTTATTACGGTTTATGAGATATTGGTGCAAGTATTAGTGCCATTCCTTATCAGCTTTACAAGGAAATCATGCATGAAATTGGTTCTTGTGAACTTGAAGATATTGATGTGGTTATTCGGCTATCTAATAGAGAAACTATCTCTCCTATTGGTATTGTTCAAGATGTGGAAGTTCTATGTGGTAAGATTAAATATCCTCGCTGACTTTTTGGTACTTGGTTCTCGTTGCTAGTAAGACTTGCCCTATCATTTTTGGTAGACCTTTTCTAAATACTTGTGGAGCTATAATAGATTGCAAGAAAGAGAAAATTGTGACTAAATTTGCTGGTGAATCTTATGAGTTTAATTTCTCTAAATTTGCCAAAGTTCCTTATGAAGCTGAATTGCCTAATAATGATTTTAGAGTTGAACAGCTTGCATCTATTGCTCTTGCTCCTAATAATCCTTTGCAGCAACATTTGGAGGATCATGAGAGTGAAGTCTTTAGGGAAGAAAGGAATGAGCTTGATGAAATTTTCCTTCGTCAACCTATTCTTAAACATGACTTACCGGTTGAAGATCTAGGTACAACACCACCACCAAAGGAAGATCCTGTTTTTGATTTGAAACCGTTGCCTGATAATCTTAAGTATGCTTATATTGATGATAAGAAAACATATCCTGTTATTATTAGTGCTAAGCTTTCAGATTTTGAGGAAGAAAGGTTATTGGAAATATTGAAGAAACACCGAGGAGCTATTGGCTACACTCTTGATGACTTGAAGGGGATTTCTCCCTCTATTTGCCAACATGCCATCAACATGGAAGATGATGCAAAGCCTGTTGTTGAACATCAGCGTCGTCTAATTCCTAAGATGAAGGATGTGGTAAAGAATGAGGTATTAAAACTTCTTGAAGCTGGTATTATATATCCTATTGCTGATAGTAGATGGATTAGTCCTGTGCATTGTGTTCCTAAGAAAGGAGGAATAACTGTTGTACCTAATGATAATGATGAGCTCATCCCTCAAAGAGTAGTTGTAGGGTATAGAATGTGCATTTATTTTCGAAAAGTTAATAAAGTTACTAAGAAAGATCATTACCCTTTACCTTTTATTGATCAAATGCTAGAGAGGTTATCTAAAAATACTCATTTCTGCTTTCTTGATGGTTATTATGGGTTTTCACAAATTGCTGTTAGAACTAAAGATCAAGAGAAAACCACTTTCACTTGTCCCTATGGAACTTATGCTTATAGGCGTATGCCTTTTGGTTTATGTAATGCTCCTGCTACTTTTCAAAGATGAATGTCTGCTATTTTTCATGGCTTTTGTGAAAAGATTGTAGAGGTATTCATGGATGATTTTTCTGTCTATGGGAATTCTTTTGATAATTGTTTGTGAAACCTTGATAAAGTTATGCAGAGGTGTGAAGAAACTAACCTTGTTCTTAATTGGGAGAAATGCCACTTTTCGGTTAATGAAGGAATTGTATTGGGACATAAAATTTCTGAGAGAGGTATTGAAGTTGACAGAGCTAAAGTTGAAGCAATTGAGAAGATGCCCTATCCTAGGGATGTTAAAGGTATTCGTAGTGTTCTTGGTCATGCTGGGTTTTATAGGAGATTTATTAAAGATTCTCTAAGATTTCAAAGCCTCTTACTAATCTTCTTCAAAAAGATGTACCTTTTGTTTTTGATGATGATTGTAAGGAAGATTTTGAAACTCTAAAGAAAGCCTGAACAACTGCTCCTGTAGTTGAACCTCCTGATTGGAATTTACCTTTTGAAATTATGTGTGATGCTAGTGATTTTGCTGTTGGTGCTCTTCTTGGACAGCGAGTAGATAAAAAATTGAATGTTATTCATTATGCCAGTAAAACTCTTGATGTTGCTCAAAGAAATTATGCTACAACTGAAAAAGAATTATTAGCTGTAGTTTTTGCTTGTGATAAGTTTAGACCTTATATTGTTGATTCAAAAGTTACAATTCATACTGATCATGCTGCAATAAGGTACCTTATGGAAAAGAAAGATGCTAAGACAAGGCTTATTAGATGGGTGCTTCTTTTACAAGAATTTGATTTACATATTGTAGATAGAAAAGGTGCCGATACTCCTGTTGCTGATAATTTGTCTAGATTGGAAAATATTGCTTATGATCCTGTTCCTGTTAATGATAGTTTTCCAAATGAACAATTGGCTGTAATAAAGGTGAGCTCGCGGGATAGTCGTTGGTATGCTGATTATGCTAACTTTATTGTCTCCAAGTACTTGCCTCCAACCTTTTCAGCCCAGCAAAGGAGGAAATTCTTTTATGACTTGAGGCATTATTTTTGGGATGACCCACACTTATATAAAGAAGGAGTGGATGGTATTATGCGAAGATGTGTCCCCGAATATGAACAACAAGAGATATTGAGTAAGTGTCATGGTAGTGTTTATGGAGGACATCACGCCGGAGATAGAACCGCGCAAAAAGTTCTACAGTCAGGTTTTTATTGGCCAACTCTCTTTAAAGATGCAAGGAAGTTTATCTTATCTTGTGATGAATGTCAAAGAGTTGGCAATATCTCTAGACGCAATGAAATGCCTATGAATTATACTCTTGTTATTGAACCATTTGATTATTGGGGATTTGACTTCATGGGTCCTTTCCCTTCTTCAGAAGGTAACACTCATATACTTGTTGCTGTTGATTATGTTACTAAATGGGTGGAAGCCATACCCACGAAAAGTGCTGATGGTGAGACCTCTTTAAGAATGCTTTTAGATGTTATTTTTCCTAGGTTTGGAGTACCTAGATATCTTATGACCGATGGAGGTTCTCATTTTATTCATGGTGGTTTTAGAAAAACTCTTGCTAAATATGGTATTAATCATAGGATTGCTTCCGCTTATCATCCTCAAACTAGTGGGCCAAGTAGAATTATCAAATAGAGAAATTAAATCTATCTTGCAAAAGACTCGTTAATAAATCTAGGAAAAATTGGGCTAGTAAGTTGAAGGAAGCACTATGGGCTTATAGAACTGCTTATAAAAATCCTATGGGTATGTCTCCTTATAAAATGGTTTATAGAAAAGCTTGTCATTTACCTTTAGAACTAGAGCGCAAAGCTTATTGGGCTGTAAGAGAACTTAATAAAGATCCTAAACTTGCCGGTAAGAAAAGGTTGCTACAATTGAGTTCTTTAGATGAGTGGAGAAGTGAAGCTTATGAAAATGCTAAACTTTTAAGGGATTTCTATTTTTGTGCCCTTGGTTCCTTAGTTGTGATCAGTTTTCCCCAGCTCCTTAGATTTTCCTCAGTTTTCCCCAAGTCCTTGTTTGAAACCCGCAGAAGCATCTCAGACGGCAGGAATCCGTTAAGTTGACCGTTCCGTGCTGACGAGTGGGGTCGTGTCGTTTGTGGGGTCGCGTCGTGTGGGGCTGGTAGGAAGGAACCGCGTGGGACAAGACGAGACCATGTTTGTGTGGCCGTAGCGTGTGGGGTCGTAGCGTGTGGAGCCGTGTGGGTCCGGGACATGGGCACGAGTGGTTTCTGTCTCTTTCGCCCCTATTAGCAGTTTTCAATGTACCTTTTTCCTCTCTCTCGCTCGATCTCATTCATATTTGATAGCCCAAATTGGTAGCAAATCTAGAGCACCTTCTCCTTCTGTTTTTTAACGCCATTCATTTCTTTATGCCTTCGTTTTTACCCAATCAGGTAGGAAATCTAGGGCATAAATCCAGAGAAAATATAGGATAAGCTGCATACAGCAGCCAACATAGCATAGATATATTCACGACAGATCCAACAGTAGTACCGGTAGAACCCTACAACATAAGCTACATTTTACATGAATTTAAGCTGCTCTACAGATAGAGCAGTCACATACAGAGAGTGTAGTAGGCATGTTCAACGCCTCCAGGTTGCGCCTGTGACTCGCCTGGAGGTTGCGCAGGTGAATCCCAAGTGCTTTGTGTTTGGCCATGAACGCATGCACGTTCACCATCGTTCCAACTCTAGCGCCGCATCTGCCAATGGATTCAACATGGTTCACCAGGGAGTTGAAGTCGGTGGCGCGGAGCTTCCTGTTGCAGAAGGGGCACTTGTAAATGCCTCGAGCAAAGGGGCCATCGTAATGGCCGGACTCGCAGCCTCCCGAGGACGTGACGAGTCTTGGTGTGGAAGGACTCATCGTCGCTCGTCGACGTCGCTGCTCTGCACCTGTCACGTAGCACCAAAGATCGTGCAAAAAACACGGAGTCAATTGCAACGATGATGGAACAGAGAGTGAACAAAGATCATGCATGATAATATGGGCTCGAAAAAAAGAGGTAGCCTCAGTTACGTTGGACACACTTATATCCAGGATTTGAGTGAGTAAACAAAAGATCATGCACAACAAATTTGTACACTGACCAAACCCTGAATCAATTTGTGCCCAAATATTCATCATCATCGGCACAAATCTTAAACAAAAGCAAATCACAAGCACTAATAACGCAAGATCTAACACAAAAGGATTGAACTAGGAACAGACGCACCCTAATAACGCTAGATCTAACACAAATGGATTGAACTAGGAACTGACGAACCCTAATAACGCTGGATCTAACACAAAAGGATTGAAATGGGATAAGAACAAGGGAGCAAAGGGTTACCTCCGGCTCGTCGTCGACGATGCTGGTGTCGTAGGGGTTCTCCGGCATGACGTACGGCACTGGTTCGTACGGGTCCCAAGCGACGGGGGCCTGGACGGGGGCCTGGACGGTGGCGGCGGCCGATGCGCCGGCGGCTGATGCGCCGGCTGCTACGTTGGAAGCAGCGACAGGGGCCTGGACGGGGGCAGCGGCCGATGCGCCGGCGGCGCGACGGCTGCTACGTTGGAAGCAGCGACAGGGGCCTGGACGGGGGCAGCGGCCGATGCGCCGGTGGCTGATGCGCCGACAATGGGCATCTCATTCTTCTCCATCGCCGGCGGTTTTCTTCGGGGTTTTTTCTTCGGTTGTGGAGAAGATGATGGGACAGGAGAGGCGGTTGCAGTGAGAACGTGCGTCGAGGGAGAGGAAAAGGGCTCTATAAAGACGAAGGTGGCGTGTACCGCAACACGCGTCCGCTATGCACGGCTGCAGCGTGCACCGCGACACGAGTCTAACCCTGGGACGTTTGGTGTACTCAGTTATAACCTCGGGCCTTATACAGAAATTTTATCTGTACTCAGTTTTTCCCTCGAGTACTTAGACTAGCAAGTGCAATATACTCAGTTTTATCCTCAAGTAGCTAGTCAACAGAGAGTCAATAAATGAGATTAACATATCTAATTGAGGCATTTCATGCGCAAAAAAATTCAAAAAAATAAAAACATAGTGGCACCTACTCATGGAGTCTTCCTACGCAACCTGCCACCAAGAAAACCTTAACAAACATATATAAATCAAGTTTTACCACAAATTGCCACTTCTCAGAATCACTAGTGTAGCTATGAAGATGCATGATTTTCCACTCAAACCCCTTTGCAAAACATCTTCCCCAAAAACATAGTTTGTCTAAATGATGCCATAATTGTCACACTCATGTATATTTGAATTGCAAATAATTTGATGTAGCCCAATATGAATTATATTGTACAAAACACGCATTTTTCATTTTGTAATTCTTTTTGTTTGAATCCCTTAGTCTATTTACTATTTATGTGCCCTTGGATTGTTAGTACTACTCAGTTTTACCCTCAAGTTCTGTCACAAATGCTCTCAGAAGCCCAAACTTATCCTGATTGGTTGAGCCGTTGTCACACGGATCGACTCCACGAACCGTTGATCAACTGATCTAACGGGCATATACCCCTCCCCGTCTCTTCGTGCCCCCCCTCTCTCTCTCTTCGTGGCCACCCCTCTCTCTCTCTGTCGGTGGATGCATTATTGTCACCCCTCTAACAATTATCAACTATCTTTCGCTTTCCTTTTTCTTTTAGGGGATATAGTTTTGGCATATAGTTTTAGTAATTTGAAACGGCCCAAAAGTGGTATAATTTCGGTATAAACATGAGGCATACATATTTGCGGATTTCGGTGAATGCATTATTGTCACCCCTCTAACAATTATCAACTATCTTTCGCTTTCCTTTTTCTTTTAGGGGATATAGTTTTGGCATATAGTTTCGGTAATTTGAAACGGCCCAAAAGTGGTATAATTTCGGTATAAACATGAGGCATACATATTTGCGGATTTCGGTGAATGCATTATTGTCACCCCTCTAACAATTATCAACTATCTTTTGCTTTCCTTTTTCTTTTAGGGGATATAGTTTTGGCATATAGTTTCGGTAATTTGAAACGGCCCAAAAGTGGTATAATTTTGGTATAAACATGAGGCATACATATTTGCGGATTTCGGTGAATGCATTATTGTCACCCCTCTAACAATTATCAACTATCTTTCGCTTTCCTTTTCTTTTAGGGGATATAGTTTTAGCATATAGTTTTGGTAATTTGAAACGGCCCAAAAGTGGTATAATTTTGGTATAAACATGAGGCATACATATTTGTGGATTTCGGTGAATAGATTATTGGGAGCCCTAGATTATTTGTCACCCCTCTAACAATTATTGGGAGCATTCCAATATAGTTGGTAATTTCGGTGAATGCACACACTAACTATGAAAACAACTACAGGTACATGTAACTGAATAATGAATTTGTAACAAGGTACCCCTTGTAACAACTTCTAGCGCCTGGTGAGCAATGATAAGAATCCGATCGCAATTATACAACAGAAAAAACAACCAGCCATCAGATTAGCTTGCTTCTTCAACTCGATTAGCTGCCTTAACTGCTTGTTCATTTTCTTCAGTTCTCCCTTCACTTCCACCAGTCCTGCATTGGGAGCATTAGGCATAATCGGAACGGCTCCTCTCTCCGCCGCATTCTCTACAGCAAGTCCCCCCTCCCAAATTGCGCTCCCCAATAGCGCCAATTGATTCATGCAATTGAAGCCTCTGAACGTACACATCGATCCACTCGAAATGCCTGCATTTCTTCAGGATCTGGAAAAAACAACGGGAACCCTAAATCCCAAATTCGAGGGAATAGCAAGAAAATTGAGAGAAAACAGAGAAATTGGAGCGAGATCTAACCTTATCCCCCTCTCTATATGGCAAGCTCTCGCATGCAAGGAACTCACGTCCACGGTTGCCGTTCTCGTCCGTCTTACAGATCGACCGCTTCAGAGGCTCCTGGCGTGGGCAGTCAGGGCATCTTCTCAAAGGCACGGGTCCATACTGCAGCCATGAAGAACGGGAGGTCAAAGAGAAACTAGACATCACCCGCCTGCCGGAGAAGGGCTGCCACTGGCAGAGAAGAAGAACAATGGGGCGCGGGGAAAGAAAGGGGAAGCAATGGCACGGGCACGGGCTCCCATTTTGCAACGGTCACCTGGGTAAGCTGTGGGTCCGGCGCACTAACGTGGACAAGTTGTGGGTCCCACGATGATCTGGATAAGTGAAGACGTGTCCACTGCGGGCACCAACAGCGGCCCCACTTGCCAGCACCAACCAACGTTAACTAAACGGGAATCCTTCGTCTGAGCTCCTTCTGCGGGTTTCAGACAAGGTCTTGGGGAAAACTGAGGAAAAACTAAGGGGCTGGGGAAAACTGAGCACAACTAAGGAGCCAGGGGCACAAAAATAGAAATCCCAACTTTTTAAGGAGAAATTTAAGAAATGGCATGATAGAAGAATTATCAAAAGAGAATTTAATGTTGGAGATAAAGTCCTATTGTATCGGTCTCATCTCAGATTTTTTGCAGGGAAATTACTCTCAAAATGGGAAGGACCATATGTCATTGTGGAGGTGTATCGTTCAGGGGCAATAAAAATTGGTGCGCTGAAAGGTGATGCCACACAAGTGGTGAATGGACAAAGACTCAAGCATTATATTTCTGGAGATTCTTATAATGAAGATGTTGATGTTATTCAAGTGGTGACTCCGGAAGCTTTCACCAAAGATCAAATTGATAGTTCTGCAGAGTTCGACTTCGAATAGGTAACAGTTTTGGTAATAAAAAGTCCGCGTTTAACTTTCCGAACAATATTTCTGCTATTTTTAGAAAATATGAAAAATTACGAGATCGAATCGGAGCGGAGGAGACGCACGAGGGCGTGTCCCCATAGGCCGGCGCGGGCCCCACCCTGGCCGCGCCGCCATATGGGGACGGCTCCTCGGAGTCCCTCTCCCACTCGGGTTCGACCTGGTACTTTCCTTCTGTCGTGAAATTTTTTGCTATATAATCCCCCGGACCCCCCGAGGTCCGTATATCGTTTTCTCGTCGTGTTTTGTTTCGAGCTGTTTTCTGCCAGATACTGTTTTCAGATCCAGAGCCACCATGTCTTCGTCGGGAACTCCGAAGGACAGCTTCCTTGAGAACATCGTCAACCCGTACATGAACGAGCTGAAGATGCATCCCAAGGAATTGCTGCTCGTGGATGGAGAGTTTCAGATTGAAGATGTCCGGGGTCCTAAAGGAGAGGGAAGTTTGGAGGACAGGATGGAGAAACTAGAACAAGAGGTCTTCACCTACAAGAAGATGGCTGAATGTGAAGTGGACATCTTCCACAAGATTCTGCCCGAACTTATTGATAAACACAAGAAGGAGATTACAAAGCTGTGGGACGATATCCTCTCCCTTCACAACACCACCAACAAACTCCAAGCGCAACTTTATGATGTTCAGAATCAAAACTGTGAGTATGAAAACAGGTTTAAACACATAAGCTATGCTGCCAGTTTCAGGATTCCTGAGACCAAGATGTCCTTTGTTGATGGAGAGCCTCTTCCTTGGAAGTCTGATGACGGGAAGAATTCACCACCACCATCGAAGGAGTAATTCATCATTGGTATTGGCACCCTCTTGGTTTGTTCCAAGCCTGGGGGAGTGCCGCGGTATCACATCATCACTATCTTTTACCTTTTTACTATCAAGTAGTGTCATATCATGAGTAGGGAAATTATCATATAAGATGATTGCAGTGTGGAAGTATCTCTCTTTTAGTTGGTTATCTATGTATCCCTTGGTGTGAGTTATCGTTATGGAATATTAATGAGAAGTTTTATCATTTACGTTTTACACACCTTATTTTAGTTTGCAATTTCTGTTATATGATTGATCTTGTTGTTAGTATTGGTATCACTTTGGGAGCATTAAGTAAATCTATTTGTTTTTGGCAAACTTAGCATTGGTCAACAACAACAATACTTTGATAATTAAGTAGAAAAGAGGGAAATACATGTAGATATATTATTTCTTTATCTTTCTTTCTTGTTAGCTAATGAGTTTAGTATTCTGAAGTTAAAATTGTTTGTGCTTACAAGGAAGATGCATGATTGTTTCTATCACATGTATATTTGTTTGTCTCCCTCAACTCTTATGCTTGCTAACCAACCTTACTAGCCAAAGACCTGTACTGAGAGGGAATACTTCTCGTGCATCCAAAACCTTGAGCCAAAACCTATGCCATGTGTGTCCACCATAACTACCTATTATGTGGTATCTCTCTGCCATTCCAAGTAAATACTTCACATGCTACCTTTAAACAACTCAAAAAGTTATTATCTCTTATTTGTGTCAATGTTTTATAGCTCATGAGGAAGTATGTGGTGTTTTATCTTTCAATCTTGTTTGGCAGATTTCACCAATGGACTAGTGGCACATCCGCTTATCCAATAATCTTGCAAAAAGAGCTGGCAACGGGGTTCCCAGCCCCAATTAATTAACTTTCATTAATAATTCTCGTCACATGTTTTGCCCTGATTCATCAGTAAGCAACTTAATTTTGCAAATAGACACTCCTCCATGGTATGTGAATGTTGGAAGGCACCCGAGGATTCGGTTAGCCATGGCTTGTGAAAGCAAAGGTTGGGAGGAGTGTCATCCATAAATAAAACTAAAGTACATGTGTAAACAAAAGAGAAGAGGGATGATCTACCTTGCTGGTAGAGATAACGTCCTTCATGGGAGCCGCTCTTTGAAAGTCTGTTTGACAAGGGGGTTAGAGTGCCCACTACCATTCGTTGACAACAACAAAAACCTCTCAAAACTATACTTTTATGCCCTCTATATGATTTCAAAACTTAAAAAGCTCTAGCATATGATTTAATCCCTGCTTCCATCTGCGAAGGGCCTATCTTTTACTTTTATGTTGAGTCAGTAAACCTATTTCCCTCTATCTCAAGCAAGCAATTGAGTTGTTGTGATCCAACCATTTATATTGTGATCTATTTAATCATGTCTTTTATTCTTCCTTGTTTAGTACAAATTTTATCTGAATGAATATGACTCTGAAGGTTATCAATGATTATGAGGAGATTGTTATGACTGAGCATGTAAGATCTGCCATATAAGCTCTAATATAAAGGCTCTGCTTGAAAGATAAGTACAATCTGTTAATTGTTCTTTGACCAAGAATGAAGTTTGCCATCACCAATTATGATTTCTTATGCACCTTTATTTGTGATTTCCCTTTACTTGTTTCAAGTTGAGTTATATGAGGAAGTTGTTTACTAGAATTTCTTGTGTGAATCAATAAATGTGATGCTTCTTGTCCCTATTTTATTTATCGACTCTTCACTCCATAAACATGTGGTCTTGTTTACTGAGTTCAGTCTCGCTTGGGGACAAGCGAGGTCTAAGCTTGGGGGGAGTTGATACGTCCATTTTGCATCACTATTTTATATCATAATTTACTCGTTATTCATTGATATATTTCATATTTAGAGATGATACTTATGTTATTTCACCTATTTTGCATGTTTCATGATTATTGGAGAATTACTCATCGGAGTCAGGATTCTGCTGGAAAAAACACCGTCAGGATACAATATTTCTGAAGATCAACAATCGATGGAAAATATACCGAAGCTCCTATTTTCGCAGATGACGGAGCCAGCCAAAAGGGGAAGCCGAGGAGGGCCACCATGGGCCCTCCCCATAGGCCGGCGCGGCCACCGGGCCTGGCGCACCGCCACGTGGTGAGGGGGCCCACGACCCCCCTCGGCCATCTCCCTTTCGCGTACTTCATCTACCGAAAACCCTAAGGTGCGGAGGATCATCGAGAATAGGCATAGGCGCCTCTGCGGGCCGGAAAACACCAGAGAGAAAAGAGCTCTCCGGCAGGCTGAAGTCCGCCGGGGAAATTCCCTGCCGGAGGGGGAAATCGTCGCCATCGTCACCGTCATCGAGCTGGACTTCATTGGGATCATCATCATCATCATCTCCACCACCGACACCGTCATCTCCACCGCTGCACCTCGTCTCCGCTGTAACATCTAGGGTTGAATCTTGATTATTTCATAGGGGAAACTCTCCCGTATTGATTACTCCTTGTTATTGATGCTATTGAGTGAAACCATTGAACCAAGGTTTATGTTCAGATTGTTATTCATCATCATATCACCTCTGATCATGTTCCATATGATGTCTTGTGAGTAGTTCGTTTAGTTCTTGAGGACATGGGTGAAGTCTAAATGTTAGTAGTGAACTATGTTGAGTAATATTTAATGGTTTGATATTTAAGTTGTGGTGTTATTCTTCTAGTGGTGTCATGTGAACATCGACTACATGATACTTCACCTTTATGGGCCTAGGGGAATGCATCTTGTATTCGTTTGCTAATTGTGGGGTTGCCGGAGTGACAGCAACCTGAACCCCCGTTGGTATATCGATGCATGAGGGATAGCAGGATCTCAGAGTTTAAGGCTGTGGTTAGATTTATCTTAATTACTTTCTTGTATTTGCGGATGCTTGCAAGGGGTTTAATCACAAGTATACATTAGTCCTAGGAAGGGCGGTGCATTAGCATAGGTTCACCCACACAACACTTATCAAAACAATGAAGATTAATCAACTATATGAAGCGAAAGCACTAGACTAAATTCCCGTGTGTCCTCAAGAACGTTTGGTCATCATAAGTAAACAAACCGGCTTGTCCTTTGTGCTAAAAAGGATTGGGCCACTTGCTGCAATTATTATTCCCGCATTTTACTTACTTCTATTTTATTTACCTGCTATATCAAAACCCCCTGAAAACTTGTCTGAGAGCATTTACAGTGAATCCTTCATCGAAACTGCTTGTCAACACCTTCTGCTCCTCGTTGGGTTCGACACTCTTATTTATCGAAAGTACTACGATACACCCCATATACTTGTGGGTCATCAATGTCCTCATCATCTCCCCCCCTTCAAAAGGCGTCGACCTCGATGCTCCAAGGTCTTCTCCATCATATGGTGTCAAATCAGCCACATTGAAAGAATTGCTGACACCAAACTCATCAATTGGAAGATCTATAGAGTATGCATTATCATTGATCTTGGCAAGCACTTTGTAAGGACCAGCACCACGAGGAAGCAACTTGGACTTCCGTAGCTTCGGGAACCTATCCTTGCGAAAATGTACCCAGACCATATCACCAGGCTTGAACAATATGTCCTTGCGCTTCTTGTTCATCCTTGCAACATTGCTCTTGCCTTTCTTCTCTATCAACTCTTTAGTCTTCACATGAATCTTTCACACAAAATCTGCCCTCTTGGATGCCTCCATATTGACTCTCTCATGTATGGGTAGAGGCAACAAATCCAGTGGAGTAACGGGTTTGAAACCATACACCACCTCAAAGGGACACAGCTCTGTGGTAGAATGTACCGCCCTGTTGTAAGAAAACTCCACATGCGGCAAAAAATCTCCCACTCCTTCAAGTTCTTCTTGATCATGGATCTCAACAGTTGTGATAATGTTCTATTCACCACTTCAGTTTGACCATCAGTTTGGGGATGACAAGTAGTACTGAAAAGTAGCTTCGTCCCTAGCTTTCTCCAAAGTGTCTTTCAGAAGTAGCTCATAAACTTCACGTCACGATCAGAAACAATAGTCTTCGGGACTCCATGTAGACGTACAACCTCCCTGAAAAACAGGTTAGCAATATGTAGGGGTGTCCTCATCACACCGCCTCAGCGTCCACGCGCGAGAGCCGCAAATGTAGGCCCCCAAAGGACCACTATAATCATATTTGGACGCAAGGCTCCATATTTGACGCATCGCCACCACTCCGAAGTGCATCGTTCTCATAGGAACGAAGCTGATCGGGGTGGGTGGGGAAGGGGCAAGTGATACATTGTATCTCTATGGTTTCTTAAAGTTCTATCAAGTTTCACTAAGTTCCAAACCAATATTTTAAATTTTATCAAGCTATATTCTATATAGCTAGATTTATATTATTTTCCCATAAACGCGTCAAAACTCATTTATACGCTCTTTTCAGGTATAGTTTGTAGCATTTTTATTTACAAACTCTTGTACGTCCCTAAGAACCTGTTTGAACCATACTGACACATGTTTGTAGCATGCTAACACACTATGATTCATTTTGAAACATTTCTGAGTTGTTTTTTTTTAAATATCACACACTTGAGCATATCATATGAATTTATCACGCAATATAGTCTTAAAACTTGTCGCAGGATAAGGAACCTCAATAAAAATATAAAACACTTAATCCTAATGACATACTAGTTTGAGTAAAAATATAAACCATGTTGAAACTTTTTTTAGTTCATTATCACACAATGATGCACATTATCACACAATGTAACATTATGGTACACCATGATAAACGATGCTAATAAAATAAACTCTTGTGCATGCAAAATAAATCACTATGACCACAAACACAAAACAAACTTAAGAATATCGTGTTACGAAAAGTTTCACCAAGTGTCACATTTTCAATATTTAAATTTTGGCAAAAATATGTGCATTATCGGACTTTTTTCAAAGTTCTCTTTGTTAGAAACTCAAATGTTCAAACACGTCATAAATTGATTATTTTACTCAAAATCTATGGAACTTTCAGGTTTGAGAAACGGATTAAAATGCAAACCTTTGTGGAGGGTGGATGTGCCACTATACACGGTGCATGATGACTTACACGCATACATGATGGTACATATTTACGCAAAGGTCGAATGAGAGAGAAGGTGGGACATGTAATCATATTTGTTAGGAACTCAAATGTTCAAACAGATCATAAATTAAATACAAAGTATTTTATTCAAAAGCAATGTACCTTTCATGTTTGAGGAGAATGCAAGCATTTGTGGCATAGTAGCAGCGGCGGAACTAGCCCAAAAAAGTTGGGCGGGCCAATACACTGAAAATTGGTCAAATAGGCTATTATTGGGCCAAAATTTATAGGTATATAGGCAAAAATATCCTGGGCTGGGCGGGCCATGCCCCAGCTCCCCCTTCTCTCTCCACCCCTCTCGTCTGAGAGTGTTCTTGGTCTTTCCGGCACTCCTCCCCCTCTTCTCCGATGGCTTTGCCAGCCGGCGTGGATGGGGTAGGAGAGTCCGGCCATCTCCTCTGTATAGCTGTAGATCTAGGTTGTTTACCCTTGTGGATCTTGGCGTTATGCCTTTAGTCTGGAGAGGGGTGCTCGATCTGTTCGGCCAGATCTGGCACAAGTTAGGGTTCCTCTTCGCCGTTCGGTTGCTCCAGTGGCCGGAGCTGCTTGCAAGGAAGAGGAGCACCGTCTCCTTCAACAAAGTCGGTGTTCCTGTTGGGGGCGGTCTGAGAAGTGGGAGCTACACCTTATCTCTTCCTCTGTCCTGCCGTGGTGGCGAGGGGAGACGGGATGGTGAAGCTTTGCTCTTGCTCGGACGACACCTACCCCGGTGGCGGCGGTTCTTCATCGACATGCGCATCCAAGCTAGGGGAATCTCTGTCTCTACTATCCATGGCCGGAGCGGCGGCCCATCATCGACAACCTCCAAGTCGGAGGCTCTACTTCGTACTCGCTGCTGGAGCTCAGCACCTTGCTGCCACCAAGTGGTGCGTCCCCGGTGGTTTCCAGGTGACCGTCGGCGACGGATCTACGCTGGAAAGGGGTGTTCGGGTGCTCGCGCCCTATTCCTCGTTGGCGACTCCTTGAGGACACCGGCGTCTGGTGGCGGAGGCACCCAAGAATCGATTGTGTTTCCATCTTTAGTTGTATGGTGTTTTTTGCATTTTGGCAGACCTTATCTTCAAATTTCTGGTTATTTAGAGCGAGTGCTGTAAAAGGGCCTGTCTATAAAATTGTAACCTGCCACGTGGTTTAATTGATATTCTTTCGGGGTCTTCTAGACCCCTTCCTTGTGCAAAAAGAAAAATGTCGGCAGAGAAAAAAAATCCTTGACGTTGATTTGCTAAGAAGCTTTTATGATGTTTGTGGTAGAGCGAGCGGGAGCACAGAGACAAATTTTTTTCTTTTTCGAAATGTTGAAACTCCGGCTTTTGCATCATGATGATGCACACGGCCTTTTATTAAATGTTTACGAGTACAAGATTAAAACATCTCAGACATCGCCCAGAGTTGATACAAAAATCAACCAGCGAAATAAAATAAGAAAAGACTGACTACACATCATTGTATCTGTCTATTGTGCCGCCAGCCAGCCTGGCACAAGATATCCTGAGCGACCATCTGGAGCCGTGTGCATCCAGTAGCCATAGCATCCCGCTGTCCCTCCGGTGACAGAAGAGCCCACAACTGGACCCAATGTGCCACCATATGGATAACCTGCAAAAAGTGAAAAGAATGTTTTTTGTTAAAAATAATATCATTCCTTACCCTCCATATAGACCAACATAAGGCATAAACCCCAATACGGATGAATGCCTTAGATTGTCTATCAGCACCATTTAACCAATTACCAAACATATTTGTAATATTGATTGGAGGTGGGAGAGCAAAAGTAAAATTAATTGTACGCCAAAGTATTTTAGCTAACGGACAAGTGATGAACAAATGCTCAATAGACTCTTGTTCACCACAAAAAACACACCTTGTGCATCCCTGCCATCTCCTTTTCGCTAAATTGTCTTTATTAAGCAAAACCTTATTACTCAAGAACCACATAAATATTTTTATCTTTAAAGGAACTTTAACTTTCCAAAGATATTTTCGCAGAAAGGGTGTACGGTCATTTATAAGATCCTCATACATAGATTTCACTGTAAACAAACCATTTGTTGACAAGTTCCAAACAAACCGATCATTCTCATTAGATAAATTAATCCGCATAAGCTTTCGACATAGTTGTAACCATAAAGTATATTTGTTTCCCACCAACAACCTTCTGAAACCGATATTCAGAGGTGTTTGAGATAACACATGAGCTACCGTTACATTCTTGTGATGCACAATGTTATACAAAGAAGGATATTGTTGGGCTAATGGTGTTTTACCTAACCAAGTATCTTCCCAAAAACGAGTATTTGCTCCATTACCTATCTTGAAAAAAGCCTCTACTAAAAAAATCGGCCTTAACCTTCATCAATCCCTTCCAAAAGGGAGAGTCTGTTGGTTTAGCTTGTACCTCGGATAAGGTCTTTTGTCTTAGGTATTTATTCTGCAGCAACTCCTGCCACACCCCTTGTTCGTTAAGAAGTTTATAAAGCCACTTACTTAATAAACATCTATTTTTTAGTTCAAGAACCTCAATACCTAGACCCCCTTGATCCTTGGGTCTGTAGACGATATTCCACTTGGTAAGTCTATATTTTCTTTTATTTTCCTCAGATTGCCAAAAAAAATCTAGATCTATAAAAATCCAATCATTTCCTTACCCCAACAGGTATCTCTAGAAAAGAAAGCATGAACATAGGTAAGCTTGTTAAAACTAAATTGATAAGAACAAGTCTATCCCCATAAGAGAGTAATTTGCCTTTCCAGCATCCCAATTTGCTTTTAAATCGGGTCTTCACTGGGTACCAATCAGAAATTCGAAGCTTTCTAAAATAGATAGGAATACCTAAGTATTTAAAAGGTAAGGAGCCAGCATCACATCTAAAAATCTGTTTATACAGATCCACCTCATCATTTGCCTTACCAAAACAGAAACAAATGACGAAGACAAATGACGAAGACTTCACAATCTGATATACTAGTACTTGTTATCTGATATCTCACGGTATGATTGCTGCACCCCCATGGAGCTCTCACAGCGCTTTGAATTTTCGGCCGTCCGATCGAGCTGACGTGGCGCGATCTCAGCCGTCGTTCCGTTCAGGGCGCTGAGGCCCTCCCACAAACCCACTTTTTATCCATGGGTCACGAAAAGGCCCGCTCGGCCCGATCTCCACCAATCACCACGCCCCCAATCGCTCCCCAATCCCCTCCTCTGCCCGTCTCCTCCCCAATCCTCTCCCCTCGCGCCCGCATCCCCGCCGCCGCACGCCTCTCTCCCTCTCCTTCTCTCCCCGCAGCAGACCAGACCAGCGCTGACGCACGCACCCGCAGGTACAGCCCGCTCGTCCACGATTTCTCTCCCCCAATCTTCCCTCCCTACCTCTCTCATGATTTTCATACGGGTAGAGTTGCTCTGCTGGTTAGGCCGCCGCCCGTCCCGATCTGCGCTTGTTTCACGCGATTTTTAGCCCCATCTGCACGAATTTTTCGGCAAAGCATGTCGTTCCGTGCGAAGCTGATCCGTGCTTAGTGGACTGTACTGCCGTACAATCGCCGTGATCTATCTACGGCCGGATTAGCAGGTTTCGTAGCGCGCGCGGACCCGGCCAAATCCTGTTTTCTGTGGGGAATCCTTTGGTTCAGGTGTATGCTCGCGTAATTCGTGTTTCGTTCGTCTGTTGATTTGCTAAACCATATTAGATCCGAGGACATGATGCGATACAAGAGGGATTTTGTTGACCTCCAACTCTAGATTTCTCTTGCAACACTTCTATTGTACAATACGTAATTCAAACTTCAGACCTGTATTTGTTTTTTGGCCCCGGCTCGACAGAACGTAAACAGGCAGAATTGCTTCTCTTGCGATTCTGTTTCTCAATTTGTGTTGCTTTCCGTATACACATTTATCAAATACTGAGAATTTCTTTTCGGAGCTAACAGTAAGCTGACCGTTGTTGTTTTTATCTCGTGATCCCGCAGATTTGGTGTTCGGAACAAGCCGTGACCATCAAACATGTCGGCGCCAGCGGAGCTTTCCCGGGAGGAGAACGTGTACATGGCCAAGCTCGCCAAGCAGGCCGAGCGCTACGAGGAGATGGTCGAGTTCATGGAGAAGGTGGCCAAGATGGTCGACTCGGAGGAGCTCACCGTCGAGGAGCGCAACCTACTCTCCGTCGCCTACAAGAACATCATCGGGGCGCGTCGCGCCTCCTGGCGCATCATCTCCTCCATCGAGCAGAAGGAGGAGAGCCGCAGCAACGAGGACCGTGTCACACTCATCAAGGACTACCGCGGCAAGATCGAGACCGAGCTCACCAAGATCTGCGACGGCATCCTCAAGCTGCTCGAAACCCACCTCGTCCCCTCCTCCGCCGCTCCCGAGTCCAAGGTCTTCTACTCAAGATGAAGGGTGGCTACTACAGGTAACAATAATAGTAGTATGATGGCCGGCTCCGGCAAGCAGACATTCTTCATTAATTAATTAATGGATTGTGAATTTTCATTGACCTCTGAATCAAACAATTGTGATTAATAGGTACCTTGCCGAATTCAAGAGTGGGGCTGAGAGGAAGGATGCTGCTGAGAATACCATGGTGGCATACAAGGCTGCTCAGGTTCACCATTTTATCTTCATATAAATTCTTGCTCAAGAATCATTCTTTCTTCTATAATTTTTGTAAACATGTCTTTGTGATTTATTTAGCTTGTGTACTTCCCTTATTTAAATGGTTTGGTTTGTCTACAATCTCTCAGGATATTGCTTTGGCTGAGCTGGCTCCAACTCACCCCATTAGGCTTGGGCTGGCGCTGAACTTCTCGGTGTTCTATTATGAGATCCTCAACTCGCCTGATCGTGCTTCCAACCTCGCAAAACAGGTTAGTTTTTCTGCACCAGCTAGACTGCTCTGTTTTTTGTTTG
Source organism: Lolium rigidum (assembly GCF_022539505.1). Classification (NCBI taxonomy): domain Eukaryota; kingdom Viridiplantae; phylum Streptophyta; class Magnoliopsida; order Poales; family Poaceae; genus Lolium; species Lolium rigidum. The sequence goes on along the minus strand of NC_061513.1, from coordinate 209,751,925 downwards.
TGCCCTGCTAGGTACACAATATATGTGTAGTGAATATATTTTTTTCCTGAATGAAGCCTTCATGATTTATTTAGTCAACTGGGAATTACAAATTGAAAATATCATAATACATGCATGCCTTACTAACAGTGTATCACTGCTAGAGCAGCAGCCATCTGGCTAATATTGTGTTTTGTCATCTTTACATTGCTGACTTCTGCAAAGCAGTATTGTAAGCACAATAAAGGGATAAGAATAGCCGGTAGGTGATGCAGTAGGTTATATTATGCATCACACTTTAATTTCACTACTTGAGAAAGAAAGCAATTTGATCTTCTGCTAATTGACTACCCCTTCCTTGCTATATTTTGGCGACCACTTTTTGCTTGTATCATGGGCAGAGCACGAGACACTTCAGATTAGTTGTCTTCCTTACTATTTTGTCATTGATTTGTAGAACCAATGGAACTTCCATAATATTTAGCTCTGTTTTGGGAGACAGCAAAATCCTTGTATTGCTTGTCAACTGAGGCGCTGAGTGAGCCCCCACAAAAAGAAACATGCAGTCACTCATGTACCTAATCTCAAATGGTTATTATCATTAAGTATCTGTCCTTCTTATTATTGGTTGACCCAGTGTTTCTGTTAGCTGTCATGACACATGAATGAGATTCTGTTCTTGACCTGTTCTCCAAATGCCTTTTGTATTAGGTATATTGTAGTGCATTCTAGAGAAGACTGGATCAAAAATAAAAGCATCTGTAGCAAAACTTGGCTAACTATTCATCATGAAGTTCCAAAGTTCTTAATAATCACACTCAGTAATCTTTTCATTGCTACAAATTTGAGCACTTGGCAACACGTTTTGTAGTAACTTGTCGTAGTTAATTCCAAGAAGTAATTCTTCTGGCACATTTGTGACTTCAGTCTCCTATCGTATTTCTTTTCATAATCGTTGCATCATTCTTGAAACATTGTTTGCAACTTCTCATCATGATGATGTTCCTAACTTCAGGCTTTCGATGAGGCCATCTCGGAGTTGGACACCCTGAGCGAGGAATCCTACAAGGACATCACTTTGATCATGCAACTCCTTCGTGACAACTCTTATAATTTGTCTAGAAGGTCTAAGTAAATGACATGTTTTTGGTGTTTCGAGTTGTTTTTGATTACCATTTTTATGTTGTCCAGGAGATGAAAGAGAAAAAAAAATTCAGGAAGTAAATTCCTCTATGAACTAAATAGTAGTCAGTAACCGCAGGTACCTATCTGTACACCTTATGTTTCCTCACTTTACATGTGTATCAATGCTAGATCAGTGTTCCCATACTGAAATTGTTGGCTACTCGATGTGAAGTAAAATTGTGCTTCTTGGAGGAGAACAAGAACTAATCGCAGGAGAAGGGGTCGGGGAATCAATAGCTTTCACAGAAAGACAACCATAGTTACCTCTGCCTTTCTTAAGAGCTGGCTGATTTGAATAAAAAGAGTAACATTCGCGATTGTAGCATTCTGCAATCTCAGGTCAGGACAATCTGCTTCAAGATGCATATTTGGTCTCCCAAACACGCTTGTCCTCAGAGTAACAATAGGGACCCATCAGGTTCTGAATCACCCCTCCTGTCCCATGGAATTTACTTCTATATTTTCAGTTCGCTACCCTTTCATAAAGAAAATTCATTTGGCCTCCTGTTGTCCATGCCTTTGTGGTGCTTGGCGTACTGTTACTAGGAGCTAGGAAGCATTTCAGAGAAAATTGGAAATATGGGATAGGGTACTAAGCTGAATGATTTTGTAGATGCAGTACCTTGGAGAGCCTTTTAGCCTGGTATCATGAAGTCCTTGTGAGTTGAATCGGTTGCATAATTTGTTAACTGTACCGTGGTAATTTTAAGAAATATGCTGTTAAGAAGTGCCTATGATAATGGTTGTGTCAGACACTCAGATTCATCTGAATCAAGCTCCCTTTGTGGTATTTGTTCACAAAATTTATAAAGCCATGAAATGCAACAAGTAGCTTTTCTTAATACATCTACCAAATGTGTAGTGTTTATGGAAACTGATTCTTGAGTTCTTTGGTTCGTAAATCTCATGGCATATTTATACTATTATTACTAGAGTATATCGCTTGAATGGAGATACATGTTAATTTTGAAGCACTAGGCATTTCATTTCAAATTTTTGAAATTGTTACTCAAACGCTATAGCATGTATCATTCTATATTCCAATGTTTATTTTCTATGAAATTACCTATTTTGGAGAATCATACATCCATGATTTATACCGTTATGTTAGGCCCTATATGCTATTTAGTTCAGAACTATGCACATTTTTTTAGTTGAAGTTTATGAATATTCTCCATTGGTGTTTCACTCATTGGCTACTGGATTTCTGCATTAGTGGCCATGAACGTCAGATTACTGCATATGTTAAGCACTTAAGCATGTGAGGTGTCCCTCGTGAGGTAGTACAAGGATCCCTTATTTACGGTTACAAAGAAAAGCGTATCTTATTTGATAGTGTCAAGTGTATTTAGCTGGATCAATTGCATTTTGTTCTTTTAGTTGTCTTCAGAACTCTATTTTCTACTTATGCATCTTAGTAAACATGTGTGCCATTTTTTAAAAGGGGATGTTCCAGAAGCTGTCTGTCCATAACTTGTCGTATCCACAACAGAGAATAGGAGATATAAAGACTATGCAGCTGCATAGAAGACAGCCTCAGTTATTTGGATTAGAACAACAATTTTCAAATTATTAGTTGGCCTTGATGGAATCCGTTGATCTTATATCAGAGCAAAAAGGTGAGTTCTATTATTTTGCAAGCAATAAATTAGTCCCCTATCCATTTAAGTGAATAAAATGTACTGCATATTTAATCTGCCATGCTTTACTGAAAACCTCTCGTACTGTCTGCTAAATTACTAAATTCATTCGGTTTCTCCCAAGAAGCTTGCCATGATTTTTAGGTCATTTTATTGTATGAAGCGTGTCACCAGCCTAACACTTGCTTTTAGCTCCAAATGGTCTTTATATACTACTAGCGTAGAAATCCATTTGGATAATACCATAGTTCTTTTTCCTTAAGAGAAAGCCCCTGCTTACTACTATTTATAAGCGATGGTTGTACATATTGTTGTTAGAAAACTATCTACTCCCTCTGGCTCTAAATACTTATTGCAGCTTAGAGACAAGCCAAACATTCTTTAGGGCGTATGTTGCATAAAGAATTAAGTAAGAGGCTTAGAGCTAGCTAAAATAATGCTACCAACTCATTAGAATATTGGTATTCTTGAAATATTCAATTATTAGCTTGGTCAATTGACCGTGTAAGTCGGGGCTTTACGTCTTAGAATTTGTGTCACTTCATAATTTCAAAGTTGAATTCTCGAAATTCTTATTGTGGGCTCTCACTACTGTACCTTTTCTACTCAGGTCAGGTTAGAATCCATGCTAGCGAATCGATGGAGACCATCAATATAGCCGCCAGTGTCATGCTAAAAGCCATGATGGAGACACTATAGCTTCCATGCCCCAAGTGCTAGAGCCGAGCCATTGGAGAAGGTCAATTGGTGACCAAAGCTATGTTCTACCCTTATGCACACGATGTCAATCTCCTTGACATTCAGTCTGTGGCAATTGATTTTAATCGGCACATCCATATGTGACTGGTATGTCTTCACCGAAGGTGAGCTGAAGATCCATTGTGATTTTGACGTCTACGGCTATGACTCCCACCTGTTGCCTATATATTATTATGAACATCTGCCTTCTATGCTAGCTATATCATATGTTCTGTTCTAGGTAGTGATATGAGATTATTGTTTCTCCCGTGTTTAATGTTTCATCTTGCACTCTGTAAATAAGGGAACAACTTTTTTGTGACCCTAGATGGGACCCTTGTGTTTTACTATTGTTATCTCAGAACCATGTATTTATACCTATAGGAAATATATATTTAATATAAAGAGAGGATCGCTGGTTTCTCATTTGGCTCTCCATAGCTGTCAATTTGCCTAGCAAACTCTGTTAATGATTGATTATCATTGGTGTTTACAAATGTATACAATATGAATATTGACACAAACTTCACGGGATCGTGCGCCAAGGCGCACATCAAAATCTAGTAGTAGTAGTACTTGCAAATTTAACAGCAGCAGCTACAAGAGAGTTGAATAACTCAGCGCGCTTACAGCCCAAAGCAAACCAGGAGACCTGGCCGGTACGACACGCCGTCGTGCTTCCGGTGTCGCCGCCGAAGGGCTCTCGGTGCCGACGCGCTCGCCATGACGGCCCAACACAGAAACTGCATCGCACCTCCCCTCCTCCACGTCGGTCTCGCGCTCGTCTTCTTCCCGGCTGCCATGGGGCCCGCAGGACGCGAACCGCTCGAGCGCGCCACGGCTCCTCGCAGCGGCGAAAGCGACCTTGCTCTCCTGGGCGCGGGCGTGGCACCGTCCCGGCGAACCTTCTCCAGCGCGGCGGCGAACGGATCCAGGCCCCTCTGCGTCCTCCTGCTCGCGAACGGGCTCCACGACGGCACCCTGCCCAGCTGCGCGGTCGGCGACGTGGCGGCCGACGACGCCGCGGGACGCTGCAGCCGCGGGGGCAGCTTCAGAGGTATCAGCACGCCGCCACGGAACATCTCGTCGGCGAAGGCGGACACGTCGCTCGCGCACGCGCGCGGCGCGGCGCAGTCGTTGTCGTCGAAGTTCTTGGCCAGCGCGGCGAACTCGAAGCCGCCGCCGTCCTCGTCTTGGTGGGGCTCCCCATGATGGTCTGGAAAGCCAGAGCTGCCGTATAGCATGTACAGCGGCGCGCTGTGCGGGAACGGCATGGGCGAAGCCACGAGGTCTTCCATGAGCAAAGCTTAGCTAGCGTGCTACTGCTAGGACGGCGACACTTGCAGAATAGCGCCGGATGCAGTTGGATGAATCATGGAATGGAATTGATGGATGGATAGTCCTATATATATGGTCCATGTAGCGGCTTGGAGTTGGAAATGGAAGGAATGAATGAAGTGGCCTCGTTTCCTGCACAAAGATGTGGTTTTGACTTTTGACCAGAATTGTTTACGTTTACGTCGCGACGGCCGAATGATAGCAGTAGCCGGGAATGCGGAAATCATACTCTACATATATGCGGGCGTCGCAGGGAATGTACGTACTGCAGTTCGTCTGATCTACTCAACTTGTTGCCCTGGTAAGCTTTACTCGGTGCAATTCATAAATCATAAGTCTTGGCCGCAATAAAATTTGCCACTTCTTCACTCATCAGAATTCAGAAACCCCACCAAATTTCCACGCGAGAAGGGTTGAAGAGGATGTAAGCATTGGTCCGCAGCCCAAGAAACGTGGCTCAAAACCTGGAAAGGGTGATGTATTTTATTGGGGATTTTGGATACTGCGGCAGCCATCATCTTCAGATAACGTGAGTGCGTTCTCTGTGACGTTAATAGCGAGAGAATAGACCCAGTGCCATGATCGTGGAACCTCAGCCATGTGCCATCCTTAAATTAAAAATCCTGAACAGAAGTTCGATGGGCGAAGTTTTGATGGAAGTTGATGTTGATCGAGAAGATGTAAATCTCATCCGGTACGTACAACTGTGCCTGCAAACGTGACCAGGTTCCGGCGTTCCGCAGCAACCGGTGTTGCACACTCAGCAGCACTACCAAGTTGTCGCCAAGCCCCCTCATGCATCAGCTCGACAGATGACAGTTTCGGTGGTGCAACCGTGGTGGATTCGGGCCCCTCCTAATCTTGAAAAGATCAATGTCTAAGCGGCGGTGTCGCGAGCCGGCAACAGAGGCGCAGCTGCAGCAATATGGCGTGATAGCAATGGCATTTATCTAGGAGCATCTGCAGTGGTTTTTGAGGGTTTATCTGACCGGCCTGCCTGGATTCTCTGGCATGCAGGGAAGAACTGACGTTAGCTGATGATCTCGTGCTTCCGAAAATTCAGATCACCTCTGAGTATATCTGATATCAGGGAGGGGAGCAAAGAAGTATGGTGCTATTGCCATGGGGACTAAACCACGAGCAGAGCACTTTCAGATGTGCTCGTTCATTCCTGAAGAGAGAACTTCAAATTTTGAAGCCCACATCTGACATAAGCATGTGTTATCTCTTGGAGTATGATGCTATCTTTGGCTTGATATTCCTTATTCTGCAATAGTCCCTATAAACAGTCCTTTGAATCAATAAAGTTAAGTAGGTTGTAAAAAAAAAAGGCCATGGGTCGGCCCGGTTCAATAAAAGTAGCCAAAATTTAGCTAGAATACACAATTTTTTCAGCGCTGTATGCACAGAACATTTTCTAAAAGATACTATTATAACAAGACAACAATGGACAACAATGGAAGAAAAAACACACGCGACCTAGCCTCCCGGGTCGCCCACGGCGACTCCGGAGGCGCCATCGCCGCCTCTAGCAGAGTCTCCACACACCACCAAGAAATCCCGCCGCCGCCGGAGGAAGCCGTCCGACGGTGGATGGCGGCGGCGAGGCGGACTCCGTTATTTTTTTCTGGGCTCTAGCATCTCCTGCCGTGACTTCTTCTGGTCAGCGCATGCCTATGATCCGATCTGGCCGACAAGATCTGCACTTGGTCTCCCGGGAGTACACCATGCAGCCTTGCCTTTCTTCCCCTGGACGCTAGATCCAATGGACTGATACCGTCCCAGGGGAAACGTGGTGACGCGATCTTGGCATCTGCTTTGATCGGAAGCATGATGCGGATCTGGATTTAGCTGAAGACATCGGCGTGGAGTCGGGTTCCATGCTGCAAGCCAGCCTAGATGGATCTCTTGATCCCTGGCCAGCGGTGTGGTTGTTCCGTCCATGGTTTCTTCGGCCGGATTTTTCCGATGGAAGACCACCATGCCAGTCCTAGGGTTCCTCATGCGCCAAGACGAAGATCTTCTGGATGTTGATCTTCTTCATCGAGCCGGAGTGATGAGTTCCGGAATGCTCCGCCGGCGAATAGAACAGTGCATCTTATGTCTGGAGTTCGCTGGATCGGGTGATATTCGGTCGCGCGCACCCATGCTTTTATTCCGACCGTTTGGTTTTGGAGGGAGCGGCGTGAAGCTCTTTTTCTGTGTTGACATCAAGTGACTATGGATCCATGATGAAAGTCGGAAGAAGAGAATTTCATGAAGGCCGGATGTGAGGACTAGCTAAGGGAGGTTCAAGTCTCCGCGCTGTTGAGGGACTTGCTTGGTGTTCCGGGCTTCACAACAGCGGTATGAAAGTGGGGGCGACAACAGAGGTGAAGTTCAGAGTCCTACCTTTCAGGGTGAAAACCCAAGGTCTGACCTTAACTGGTTGTGTCTGGCAATGGCCTTGTTGGAGGCATTGTTTTGAGAGCGGGGACTATCTTCAGGGTGAAAACCCAAGATCTTTGATCGGGCGACGACGGTGTTAGAGCATTGTTCCCTTTTTGAAGGCGTCGTTTTTGGAGAGTCTGTATTTCAGGTGTTGTCTTGGTGGTGGATGTATTGCTGTTGTTAGGCCCGAGATACTATAGCGGAACTTTTGTCTCTTAGTTTTCTTTTCTTTTTTTTAGCTGTGTGCATCTGTAGTGCCATTAGGGTGGTGCATTGTTGCAGAGGCTGGGTGTAATTGGTATCTTCTGATATTAATATATTCCCTTTATCGAAAAAAAAAACAAGACAACAATGGAAGTATAATTCCTATTTCAACTCTTTTCAAATCCAGTACATGGCAATCATCTACATGCATTGACGGTATTACAGGTTCAGTGAGCATCTAGCTACAGACTTGAAGTAGTAGTTATTATATTTCATCAAAACTCTCAATTTTTCATGTCTTTTCGTCATCAGTTGCTTGAGTTTACCATGCATTGCTCCCAAATGCTTCAGTCATTATCATGTAGTCATCATCATCTGTATTTAGCAGAAAATCAGAAGTTAGTACATCCATGTCAAACAAATGTGCCATATCAAACGCAATTATAGGGAAAAAATCTGTATGAAATGAGTAATATATTCATGAATAGAGTAATATTCTTAGCAGAAGCTTATCAGCGATTGCAAACTTAATAGCTTTCACAAGCTGCATAGAAAAGGAAGCAAAAGAACTGCTACATTTGTTTTGAATTCAAGAACTTCGAATATGCTCCCAGAAAACAGAAGAAAATTTCAAATTATAGCTAAGATCCAGCATCCATGGAGGATATCATATCCATATGCACTGGCAAGCAGGATCTGCAATTCTAGACTGGATCTTCACAGTAGCCATACGCCTATGCTGATTCAGTGTATAAACCAACATGATAATCATATGATCTCCCCCAACAGGTCCGCTTCAGAAACAAAAGAAAAGATCTCTTCTGTGCAAAGTACAGCAACCAAAAGCATGACAACAGAGTATCAAAGTGCACGCAGACACCGAGAAGACCAAATTAAATCAACAATCTAACCCAAACTTTTTTGTTTTCACTACGTCTCACACCCGAGCTCAAGAAACTAGGAAATAACAGAACATATTTTCACAGCACATGTCCTGAAAATAGCCAGCTCAGAGAGAGTCCCAACCATGCCAAGTCTAGAAAAGTTCTTGAAGTACAGATACCAATGTATATGTAGTACAAAATCTATATACTAGAAAATCAAGGCTGCATGGAAAATTGCCAATAGTGACACCAGCTCACATATCTAAACACCATTGTCAAATATGACAGAACAAACAACACTTTCCAATAGTGATCTCACAGAGATTTTATGACAAAGATGGTTGGAATTAAATTAGATTACCTATCAATGATTGAATTATGATCTTGGATGGAAACAGATTAAAGCAAGAACAAAGCAGAGACATTGGAAATACCTTTTAAGCATGAACTGAACCCATGCTACGCCACAGCCACAGGTCGTTATGTCATGAACTGAACCCATGCTACGCCTCAGTAATTAACCTGCGGCATTTAACAGCGAGTGAATAGAACCTTTGCCATGATCGAAGATCGTAAAGATCATCAGCCGAAAGTCAGCTAAGGTTTATTGCTCAAAAAAGAAGTCAGCTAAGGTTTGATGGAAGTTAATGTTGATCAAGAAGCTATAAATCTCATCCGGTAGTAATGTTCAATTGTCCCTGCAAACATGACCAGGATCCCAGCGACCAGTGTTGCAGACTCAATAGTACTAGTAAGTAAGACAATTCAATGGAAGAAGATAGAGCAGATCATTTTGAGCCCGAGAGAAGAATAAGCACACAATTTCTTGTTCCTCTTGCTGCAGTAAGAAGGTTAACTGTTCCTAGCGCACCCCAAAGAGAAGTTATTAGCCAGGACAACTTCTGGATGAACGGAATTGGTCGGGGGTGTATGTTATTATCCTTCTTTCTCACGACGGCTACAGATCTTACCTCCATTGCTGCCAGGAGAGGTCCTACTAAGACTCCTCTACCAAGACTACCACCATTGCTGGAGGACAAACTTCTTCCACCGTCAGTCGAATATACATCTTCCACCTCCAAGTTCATCAAGAAACAAAACTTCTCCCTCCACCTCCCAGTACTTCTAGCAGATCTGAAGAAACAACATTCTGGGAACAAATTTGGGCAGATCTGAAGAAACATTCTGGGGACAAAGAACCTGGAGGTAACAAAATTGTTCTTATCTCACCCCCTATTCCCCCCAAATTTCCCAAACCTTCTAGTACATGTGTTTCTTACTTCTATGGTCCAAGATCTGGAACAACTGAGCCATCATATTCTAGAAAAAGTTTCATGTTCAGGAAAAGCATGTAATTTTATAGGAACATGGACAAAAAGCATGCAAAGTAAGCTAAGCTACTCACCTGACAAACTTAAGATAGCATCATATTGATCCAGACCTTGGCATTGGAGGTAATTTTATACACCCAAAGAGAACTTGGCATGTACATACCAGTGCATGCATCAGATGTATTGATCCAGAACACAAAAGAACATGGAAGCTAAGCTAGATATGTGTCATACTTAACATAGCAAACATACTGAAACTTTGCATGGAAGGTAGGTTTATACACCCAAAGAGCACTTCTGTTTTGCATGCTTTATACATCTGCTTGTTTGCATCATTCCAAGAAGTTTTCAGTTGAGAGCAGGACATAAAAAAGAAGCATTTCTGAAGCCATCATGAATTTTTTCCCCCTAAAAGCACTCCAAAATCCCATGCAGCACCACTTCAGAACCTGTGTATTTGATTGTAATAAAATGGTTAGTTTACATCTAAAAATGCTCAAGTGAAAATGCTCAAAAGAAATTATGGAACCCTGGTGTTTTAAATGTACTTGCTATGCTCAAGTGATTTGGGTAGACTTAAACATTTTGTACAATATGAACTAAGACATAAACAACTTTGATTGCAGATATGGATCTAAAATATTCTACAGGAGTACTAGATCTAAATGAACCAGCAATTGAAGGTGACAGGGTAATCGAAGATGTCAGTTTGTTCAATGATTTGCAAATAGAAGTAACAGGCAGCATACAAAGGACCTTGAGCAATCCAGATGTGACCAAAATCTCAAAACATAGAAAGCATGTGAGTGGAAGCAACACTGGTGCTTCTGCTGACACAAACCCGGAAACTGGTGAAACACTATCAACTGATGATTCCGGCAGTGATGAAGATGAGGGTGAAGTCCAGTCAACACCATGCAGCCAAACTGAAGTTGAAACCCCTTTCAAAGGGAAGATCTATGATTCATGGGAGGATGCGAAGATGCAGTACAACCGATATGCTAAGAAGATTGGGTTTTCCATCAAATGCAGTACATCCAAGGTTTCGAAAATTGATGATCAAAGAGACAAACAGCTATTTGTTTGCAACAAGAGTGGCAAAAATGAAGACATCAATAAGTTAGAAGCACCACATGTTGGGCAAAGGAACAGAAGCATCACCAAGAAAACTGAATGCAAAGCCAGATTGAGGATTAAAAGGAGAGGAACAAAGTGGTTTGTCACATACTTCATTGAAGAACACAATCACAGTTTGATGAAGAAGTTTTCCTTGAAAAAAATTTGAGATCTCATAAAGGTATACCTAAGGAAGAGACGGAATTTGTTCAGCTCTTGCATAAGGTGAATCTATCTGCTGGCAGGGTAATGAGGATTATGGGAGAGGTCTATGGCAGTCTCGCAAATGTACCCTATGACAGTAAGGACGTGAGCAATTTCATGGCTAAAATTGATGAAGAACACACGCACAAAGACATGTCCCTGTTGCTAGCTCACTTTGCAAGGATAAAAAAAGAAGACCCAGATTTCTATTTCAACATACATACAGATCATGCGGACAAAGTGGACCGCATATTCTGGGTAGATGGGCCAGCGATTGCTGCTTACAAAAATTACAGTGATTTTCTCTCATTCGACAGCACCTACATGACCAACATGTTGAAGGAGATATGCCCTAGAGGAAATAATAAAGTGGTTATTATTTATATCTTTATGTTTATGATAAATGTTTATATATCATGCTAGAATTGTATTAACCGAAACATTAGTACATGTGTGATATGTAGACAAACAAGAAGTCCCTAGTATGCCTCTTAAACTAGCTTGTTGATTAATGGATGATTAGTTTCATAATCATGAATATTGGATGTTATTAATAACAAGGTTATATCATTATATGAATGATGTAATGGACACACCCAATTAAGCGTAGCATAAGATCTCGTCATTAAGTTATTTGCTATAAGCTTTCGATACATAGTTACCTAGTCCTTATGACCATGAGATCATGTAAATCACTTATACCGGAAAGGTACTTTGATTACACCAAACGCCACTGCGTAAATGGGTGGCTATAAAGGTGGGATTAAGTATCCGGAAAGTATGAGTTGAGGCATATGGATCAACAAAGGGATTTGTCCATCCCGATGACGGATAGATATACTCTGGGCCCTCTCGGTGGAATGTCGTCTAATGTCTTGCAAGCATATGAATGAGTTCATAAGAGACCACATACCACGGTATCGAGTAAAGAGTACTTGTCGGAGACGAGGTTGAACAAGGTATAGAGTGATACCGAAGATCAAACCTCGGACAAGTAAAATATCGCGAGACAAAGGGAATTGGTAATATATGTGAATGGTTCATTCGATCACTAAAGTCATCGTTGAATATGTGGGAGCCATTATGGATCTCCAGATCCTGCTATTGGTTATTGGTCGGAGTGAGTACTCAACCATGTCCGCATAGTTCACGAACCGTAGGGTGACACACTTAAAGTTGGATGTTGAAATGGTAGCACTTGAATATGGAATGGAGTTCGAATATTTGTTCGGAGTCCCGGATGAGATCACGGATATCACGAGGAGTTCCGAATGGTCCGGAGAATAAGATTCATATATAGGATGTCATTTTATGTGAAATAAAATGTCGCGGAAGGTTCTATGGAAGGTTCTAGAAGGTTCTAGAAAAGTCCGGAAGAAACCACCAAGGAAGGTGGAGTCCACATGGGACTCCACCACCATGGCCGGCCAGCCCTAGATGGGGTGGAGTCCCAAGTGGACTCCACCATAAGGGCCGGCCACCCCCACATGGGAGGTGGAAATCCCACCCTTTGGGTGGGAGTCCTAGTTGGGCTAGGTTTCCCTCTTATGGAAGGTTTTGGTTTCGGATCTTATTCGAAGACTTGGACACCAACACTTGGGATCCACCTATATAATGAGGGGCCAAGGGAGGGGCCGGCCACCCTAAGACCACAAGCTGGCCGCCCCCCATAGAGTGGCCGGCCACCCCTCCCAAACCCTAGCCAAGCTCCTCTCCTCCATATTGCCCGCATAGCTTAGCGAAGCTCCGCCGGACTTCTTCACCGCCACCGACACCACGCCGTCGTGCTGTCGGATTCAAGAGGAGCTACTACTTCCGCTGCCCGCTGGAACGGGGAGGTGGACGTCGTCTTCATCAACAACCGAACGTGTGACCGAGTACGGAGGTGCTGCCCGTTCGTGGCGCCGGAACCGATCGTGATCAAGATCTTCTACGCGCTTTTGCAAGCGGCAAGTGAACGTCTACCGCAGCAACAAGAGCCTCATCTTGTAGGCTTTGGAATCTCTTCAAGGGTGAGACTCGATACCCCCTCGTTGCTACCGTCTTCTAGATTGCATCTTGGCTTGGATTGCGTGTTCGCGGTAGGAAATTTTTTGTTTTCTATGCTACGTTATCCTACAAAGTGGTATCAGAGCCGTGTCTATGCATAGATGGTTGCACGAGTAGAACACAATGGTTTTGTGGGCGTTGATGCTCTTGTTATCTTTAGTTTGAGTACTTTGTATCTTTGTGGCATAGTGGGATGAAGCGGCCCGGACTAACTTTACATGACCGCGTTCATGAGACTTGTTCCTCGTTCGACATGCAACTTGTATTGCATAAGAGGCTTTGCGGGTGTCTCGTCTCTCCTACTATAGTGAAGATTCAACTTACTCTTCTATTGACAACACTAGTATCACCGTTGTGGTTCATGTTCGTAGGTAGATTAGATCTTACTCGAAAACCCTAAACCACGTAAAATATGCAAACCAAATTAGAGACGTCTAACTTGTTTTTGCAGGGTTTGGTGATGTGATATGGTCATAATGTGATGATGAATATGTATGAGATGATCATTATTGTATTGTGGCAACCGGCAGGAGCCTTATGGTTGTCTTTATATTTCATGTTGAGAGGTTTTTCAAATTAGTTGTAATAGTTGCTACATGAAGTGAACAACCATGAAGACGGTGCCATGGACCTTGACGCTACGCCGACGATGATGGAGATCATGCCCGTTGATGATGGAGATCATGTCCGTGCTTTGGAGATGAAGATCGAAGGCGCAAAGACTAAAGGGCCATATCATATCACATATGAATTGCATGTGATGTTAATCCTTTATGCATCTTATTTTGCTTAGATCGCGACGGTAGCATTATAAGATGATCCCTCACATTAATATCAAGATAATAAAGTGTTCTTCCCTCGTATGCACCGTTGCATTGTTCGACGTTTTGAAGCATCTCGTGATGATCGGGTGTGATAAACTCGACATACAACGGGTGTAAGCCATGTTGCACACGCGGAATACTTGGGTTTGCTTGACGAGCCTAGCATGTACAGTACATGGCCTCGGGACAATGGAAACCGAAAGGTTGAACACGAGTCATATGGATGATATGATCAACATGTTGATGTTCACCATTGAAACTACATCATCTCACGTGATGATTGGTTTTGGTGTAGTGGATTTGGATCGTGTACCACTTTACAACTATGAGGGATGTTGTATTAAGTGGGAGTTCATTAGTAATTAGATTAAAACATGAACTAATTATCATAAACATAGTCCGAGTAGTATTTTGAATTAATTTTGTAGTATTGGCATCCGTTTACTACTATGCGCTAGTCTTATAATTGAGATAGAAATATCGTTAAAATCTGACTAGAAACATTACGGATTAGTACCGTATTGTTAATGAATCAAGAAATGATTAAGTCCTATTACAAACATTTAGTGAAACTCACTTTGTTGATTCAGAGAGCTATGGTTTCAATTAGTACCTAAAGTTATCTTGTCTCCGTGAAACTTGAAGTTCAAATCTGTTTGAAAAGTAAGGAGCTGAAATTTTAGTTTTCGAAATAATCAAGGTACGAGATATATGTGATATCTAAGACCTTATTGCAAGATGATAGAATATAAATTTGGTGAGACTACATAAACTCATAAGTTTTATGGGAATGTACGAAGGTTGAAGACGCAAGGCGTCCCAATCCTCCAACTATTGGGGCACTAACAATATTCGCATATCCATGAAGTGATTGTCCTTAGTATGCACCGTTGCTAAGACTCGTCGTTTCGAAGCATCACGTGATGATCGGGTGTTATAGATTCTACGTGTGCTTCCAACGGGTACAAGCCAGCTTTTGCATATGCGAATACTAAGGTTTAAACTTTATGAGCCTAGCATGTACGTACATGGTCTCGTAAAGTTATCATGAATTGATGGATAAAATTATGAGTGAAATTGTTCATCGTATTACAAATTTACTAATAGTGAAATCTGAAACACTTGTCATATGATGATCAACTTCAAAGTAAGAACCTCAAGGTTATTGGTATTTGACCAACAAACCTAGAAGTTATTGATGTTGAAATGTTTTTCCGAATAATGAGGAAAGCTAAAAGAGAAACTGCAAAAGATATTTTGGCAAAAGAAAAGAAAAGACTAGAAAGTCTAGCTCAGGTGTATATAAATGATATACATGTTATGGTTATATTCATAGTTAAGTCACACAATGAAATTCTTGGGTATTAGTACCATATTGGTTGGTATGAAGTGTCATACAAAACAACGCAATACAAGAATACAATGGCCTAAGTGATCGACAAGGAATATGATAGAAATGCACGTCCGGAACAAAATAAAGTGTTATTGTGTTCGTCGTTGGCATTCTATCTAGCCCTTAGAATTTATAATAAAGAACTTAATAATTGTTATTTTGCTCTGGTCAAATGAAAACAATGAGTTGTTCAAATTATGACATTACTCCATGTACGATGGATAAGTTATTATAAATCTTAATGGTGAAACACACATACATAACACTGACGCTAAAAATGCCATAAAGCAAATGATTTGAATTCCACTTATTTGTGGAACCGCAATTTAGGTCATGTTAGAAAGGATCGCATGAAGGAACTCCATGCAAATGGATTTTTGGAGTCATTCGATTTGTTGAATCGTTTGGCACTTGCAAATCTTTTCTAAAGAGAATGATTTAAATACCGTTCATAGGCCAAAAGTTGAACGGGCAACTAACTTAGTGAAAACATACATAATGATATATGTGGTTCATCGGGCATAGTTGTGTGCGGAAGATTCTTCTACTTCATGAAAACTTTCAAACAATGAATTGAGTATATATGTGGATATATTCAATAAGGAAAAGTTTGAAACATTTGAATAGGATTCAAATAAATTTCAACATGAAGTGGAAATCATCGTAATAGAAAAATCAAATATCTATGATTGGATCATGGTGGAAATATTTGAATTACGAGTTTTAGCGAACATCTAAGAGAGTTATGAAATTTTTCTACAACTTACGTTTCTTGGAGTATCATAGTGATGATGAAGTATCCAAGAGATATATCCAAACTTTGTTGGATCAATGATGAGATAAAATATTGATGCCATTATATTTTTGTGGATTATGCTTTAGTGACTACCGCTTTTACACTGAATAGAGCATCATCATGATCCGTTGAAATGACACCATACAAGTTATGGCATGGGTATAAACCCTAATAGTCTTTTTCTTTAAATTTTGGTCTAAGAGTTTACAACCAAAATCGGATGAATGTCTTTGTTGGTTATCCCAGAGATTTAACTGGGAATTCTTCCCACGAGACAAAGACAAAAGTGTTTGTCAATGTTTCTTATTTCCGAGAAATTGTTTCGAGTGAAGTATTTGAGTGGGAGGACAATATAATTTGATAAGGTTTATGAACCCGAGCATAATGATCGAGTAGCGCAAGCATCGGAATTGGTTTCGGAAGCGGCCACGACGATCATGGCTCTCATGACTACAAAGTGTTTTAGCCATGGAGATCGAAGTACATATTGAACCTTGTAGGTATGGTTTACTTTGTGATCAAATAAATGATTTGTGGACAAAGGATTGATTTTGATCAATGATAAACCAACTACAAAACAAAGAAGTTATGATGGGCCCTGACTCCATTAAAATGGCCATGCGCCATGAAATCCAAGATAGATGAATACTTTATGAAAGTAAATGGATCTATGAAATTGATAGACTTGGATGAAATATCCTTGAAGAAAGCTTGACTTATCGAAAAATTGTTTACGACAAAGTTCAAAGAGTTGAATACGATAAGATTAGATCTTCCGTAGCAATGCTTATAGTCTATGTGGATTATTCTAGTAATCACTACATATTTCTTTTATGAGATATGCTAGTAGGATGGCAAAATACACTACTTAACAGAAGTATGTATACAAGATACAACCAAGAGTTTTGCTGGTCCGTGGAATACTAGATAGGTATACAAGCTTCAATTGGATGAAGTAAGTATCACGGAGTTGGAATCTTCACCGGATGAAATAGTCAAAGAGTTTTTGATTTCATCGTAGACGATGAAGAAGCTTGCATTTGCAAGAAATTAAGTGGGAGCGCTAAGACACATTTATAATACTTTATGTAGGTGACATATAGTTGGTTATAAATGATGTAATTATATACTTGATTAAAAAGGTTTCATTGAGAATTAACTTCAATGAAATGATATGGACTGAAACAAATTTAGTGTCAAGATCTATGAAGATAGATTGAAACACATAAATAAGTTTAAGTCAAAGTACATATGATGGATATTGAAATAGTTCAATATAGAAATATTAAGAAAATATTCTTATCATGTGAAGGTTTAACAAGACTTGAGTGTATCTGACACTCAATGAGTAAAAACACATGAGTGATTATAGATCACGAATAATATGTACACAATCAGATATCATGTGCTATAATGAGCATATACCAGAATGATTCATATGATGATCATTGGACAACAGTAAGAATATCCTTGAGTACTTTAGAAGAACTAAGGATATATATATATTTTTTTGTATGAAGAAATGACAAACAAATCACTGTAAGATGTTACACCGATATTGGTTTTGTCACATATAAAATATAATTTCAATCTCAAATTAGACTAAGTGTTGTTTAAAAGGTAGCACAATGAGCTAGAAGTTGTCTATGCTAGATTTAGAAGAGTTCTAAATATTATGACGGATTCTACAAAAGAAGGCAGAGTATGTCATTATTTTGACAATGACAAAGAATGTTAAGTCAAGAGGTTCTTTGAGAACTTGGTGTAGTTCCGACAGAGTCAGAACTTTAAAGCTATATTGTGTGTGACAATATTAGTGACATATTTCAGACAGCGGAATTAAGGTTCCACCAGAAGATCAAACATATTTAATGCCAACTCATTTGGAAATGAGTGATGCGTTGAGACGCAAATGAATTACAAAATACATACGTTTCTGAGCGTGTCAGATCCGATGACTAAAAACCTCTCCCGTGAGCAATACATGATAAAGCACCAGAAGGCCAAGGTGTTATATCTTTACAAATGTAAACTAGATTATTGACTCTAGTGCAAGTGGGAGACTCGAAGGAGATATGCCCTAGAGGCAATAATAAAGTGGTTATTATTTATATCTTTATGTTTATGATAAATGTTTATATATCATGCTAGAATTGTATTAACCGAAACATTAGTACATGTGTGATATGTAGACAAACAAGAAGTCCCTAGTATGCCTCTTAAACTAGCTTGTTGATTAATGGATGATTAGTTTCATAATCATGAACATTGGATGTTATTAATAACAAGGTTATATCATTATATGAATGATGTAATGGACACACCCAATTAAGCGTAGCATAAGATCTCGTCATTAAGTTATTTGCTATAAGCTTTCGATACATAGTTACCTAGTCCTTATGACCATGAGATCATGTAAATCACTTATACCGGAAAGGTACTTTGATTACACCAAACGCCACGGCGTAAATGGGTGGCTATAAAGGTGGGATTAAGTATCCGGAAAGTATGAGTTGAGGCATATGGATCAACAGTGGGATTTGTCCATCCCGATGACGGATAGATATACTCTGGGCCCTCTCGGTGGAATGTCGTCTAATGTCTTGCAAGCATATGAATGAGTTCATAAGAGACCACATACCACGGTACGAGTAAAGAGTACTTGTCGAGAGACGAGGTTGAACAAGGTATAGAGTGATACCGAAGATCAAACCTCTGGACAAGTAAAATATCGCGAGACAAAGGGAATTGGTAATATATGTGAATGGTTCATTCGATCACTAAAGTCATCGTTGAATATGTGGGAGCCATTATGGATCTCCGGATCCTGCTATTGGTTATTGGTCGGAGTGAGTACTCAACCATGTCCGCATAGTTCACGAACCGTAGGGTGACACACTTAAAGTTGGATGTTGAAATGGTAGCACTTGAATATGGAATGGAGTTCGAATATTTGTTCGGAGTCCCGGATGAGATCACGGATATCACGAGGAGTTCCGGAATGGTCCGGAGAATAAGATTCATATATAGGATGTCATTTTATGTGAAATAAAATGTCGCGGAAGGTTCTATGGAAGGTTCTAGAAGGTTCTAGAAAAGTCCGGAAGAAACCACCAAGGAAGGTGGAGTCCACATGGGACTCCACCACCATGGCCGGCCAGCCCTAGATGGGGTGGAGTCCCAAGTGGACTCCACCATAAGGGGCCGGCCACCCCCCCACATGGGAGGTGGAAATCCCACCCTTTGGGTGGGAGTCCTAGTTGGGCTAGGTTTCCCCTCTTATGGAAGGTTTTGGTTTCGGGTCTTATTCGAAGACTTGGACACCAACACTTGGGATCCACCTATATAATGAGGGGCCAAGGGAGGGGCCGGCCACCCTAAGACCACAAGTTGGCCGCCCCCATAGAGTGGCCGGCCACCCCTCCCAAACCCTAGCCAAGCTCCTCTCCTCCATATTGCCCGCATAGCTTAGCGAAGCTCCGCCGGACTTCTTCACCGCCACCGACACCACGCCGTCGTGCTGTCGGATTCAAGAGGAGCTACTACTTCCGCTGCCCGCCGGAACGGGGAGGTGGACGTCGTCTTCATCAACAACCGAACGTGTGACCGAGTACGGAGGTGCTGCCCGTTCGTGGCGCCGGAACCGATCGTGATCAAGATCTTCTACGCGCTTTTGCAAGCGGCAAGTGAACGTCTACCGCAGCAACAAGAGCCTCATCTTGTAGGCTTTGGAATCTCTTCAAGGGTGAGACTCGATACCCCCTCGTTGCTACCGTCTTCTAGATTGCATCTTGGCTTGGATTGCGTGTTCGCGGTAGGAAATTTTTTGTTTTCTATGCTACGTTATCCTACACATGTACAATATGCCATTCGCACCATTCGTTGGATTCAATAGGTACTGTCAAACAATCCAGCTAGGATGTGGGTTCCTAAAGAATGAGAACATGGAGAGTTTTGTCTGGTTGTTTCAGGAGTTTCTTGAGGCTATGGGTGGTCTGCAGCCAGATAACTTCATAACTGATCAAGATGCGACAATGAGAAGTGCAGTTCTCGTCTCATTTCCAAATTGCTGCCACATAAATTGTAGGTGACACATTATGCAAAATGCGCAGGCCGTTTTGGGCAACTTCTTGTCAAAACATGAGGAGCTAAGGAGAGAGTTCAACGAGATAATTGATTACAGCATGTCGGTTGAAGAGTTCGAAACTAGGTGGGCAGAAATGATTACCAAACACAATATAGTGGACAACACACATCTCTATGATCTATATCATATTAGAGCCACTTTTGTGCCAGCCTACTTCAAAGAAAGGTTCTTTCCGTTCCTACAGACTACTGCTCGTAGTGAGGGGTTCAACGCTGTTTTGAAAACTTACATTGACCCGCACAACAATTTGCATCATTTCTTCCTTCAGTACATGAAGTTGCAAGGAAAGATTGATGTAGCGGAGGGTGCAGTTGAATTCAAGGATGAAGACAAGACTCTTAGGGCGTGGGGAGATTTTCCAGTTGAAGAGCAAGCCTTGCAGGTGTACATGGCCCATTTACTTGCGCTTTCGTGCTGAGCTTCGTAAAGTGACATCTTATAATGTACAGCATGTTGG
Organism: Lolium rigidum; assembly: GCF_022539505.1. Classification (NCBI taxonomy): domain Eukaryota; kingdom Viridiplantae; phylum Streptophyta; class Magnoliopsida; order Poales; family Poaceae; genus Lolium; species Lolium rigidum. Next base: position 209,731,210 of record NC_061513.1, on the reverse strand, counting down.
TCATGAAACGTACGATGTTAGCCCTATCAAGAATTATGTTTATGGCTATGGCAGTAGAAGCTACAAGGTAGAGGCTAATTTGGATGCTGAGAATTACAGCTGCGAGTGCTGCAAGTTCAACAGGGATGGGTTGTTGTGCTGCCATATTTTTAGAGTGATGATGCAATTGGGTAACATTGACACAATTCCGGAGAAGTACATCCTCAAGAGGTGGAGAATACCAGAGGAAATTATCGTGGAGGAGAAATTGGAATTGCCAAAGGTACCAGTTGACAGAAAAATGAGTAACAAAGAAAGGCAGCAGCTACGTTATGGAACTATGTGCAATGATTTCACTAAAGTAGCCAAAATTGCATCAACATCTGATAAGGGGAAGGCGCTAGCAGATAAATACATGCAAGCTTTAGAGAAAGAATTGTTAGACATGAAAGCTTCGAAGTCTTCTAAACGTAAGAAAAGAAAAAATGCTACTACTGCTCCAGATGCTGCACAAGATGGAGAAGGGGCAAATGATGGTGGGCTTGATAGTTTTTCGCAGTTTGATCATGTTCAGAATCCAGTGTATGTTCCAAAGCAAGGTCGTCCAGCAGAGAAAAGAAAACAGTCTGGTTTGCATTTGAAGTCATCCAAAGTTGTCAAATGCAGCGTATGCGGGTCTAATCAACACACTGCGGCTACGTGCAAAGATAAGATAACACCAGCACCAGATCCAAAAGAATTTGACTTCTTCCGTGAAATGGTTTAGTCGCATAAGGGAATTCATATTTTGTTCATGTTATCAAGTACTGGTGGATTTGTTCTTTGTGTAAAATTTATTTTATACATTGCACTGGGAAAACTATCTGTTGAGATCCAATGTTAAACTATCTGTTGCACTGGGAATTATGATTTGGTGTCTTATATCCAAGTTCTGTGAATTAATTACATTCATGTAATTTCGGTGCTTAATCATGGACATCAATCATTTACAGTGATTATGCTTAAAACATTCATAATTCTGAATTTACATGCTGAAAAATACATGCTTTGTACTTGCTGGATTGATCATCACAATCATGGAGAAAAAATATATATCCAATTCTGAATTTACATGTAAAACATGAAAAATACATTTTGTACTCCACAAAGTAGTACCTTTGAGCCATTCATGAAGAATGTACCACTGGTTAACTTCTTATGAGAAGAGAAGTTCCTCCCAGTTGATTGTGTTCTTGTGAAAGTCCACCCATTTCTTCAAGTTAAGCTTCCTGAGAGCTGGCATGTCTGAACCTCTAAATGCTAGCATCTTTCTCCCATTCCATTCTTCAATGAACTTTAGAACGAAGTATCCACAGTCATACCTTGAAAAGAAAAAATGTTAGTAAGGTGAATGTACTTTCCTGTAGAAAGAAGTATACATTGAGAAGAACAATTAAAAAATCATAGTATGTTAGAACTTACTTAGTGTCCTGCATTGGTATACTTATGTGCACCGTTTGATATTTTGATATATCAATTTTTGACTCGCTGTAGTTCGTTGTCCACAAATGCTTTATACTTCCAATGATTGTTCGAGAATCTTTCATGAGTCCACGATCACCCTCACGTCTCATTGAGTCCATCACTTCAAACCTACCGGACTTCAAGTTCAGCACGATAAGATAGTAGTGCCCAGTCATGACATCCAAGTCAGGTGTCAAGTCTTGCAGAACTGAGAACATTACCTGCATGGTTGTGAGAAAAACATGAATACCTCCAGAAACATTATGGATGAGCAAAAATAAAATATAAACATCATATTTGTACTAAACAAGAGGTTTGCAACTCAATTTTAATTAAAGCCTAAATGTATAAAACATCAACACATTTGAGATTTGTATCGCCTATAAATATGTAACTACATCCAATCACTGCAAAAAATTCGCCAAGAACGAAGAGAACTAGACAGTAACTACATCTTTTCTCTAAAACTATTTTCTCTAAAACTACAGATTATATGTGAAAAGTAATAATTGAACAAACAACTTGGGACTTATCATGTCTTTGTGATCAAGACGGTGATTAGGAGAACACTCGAATGCTTTCTTCACTGATCTATCTGTCAAACAAGTGGCAGCACTCGTGAGTTTTGTCTGCATATGGAAGGAAACAAGAGGACAACATGTTTATTGAAGAACACAATCACAGTACTGAGTAACACTACTGAGAAAATGGAACTACTGAAAAATGGCACTACTTCATTGAAGAACACAATCACAGTACTGGAAAATGGCACTACTGAAACAAATGGCACTACTGATGCCAATGGCAGTACTGGAAAATGGAAACATTGAAAGTAAACAAAGCGTGGTAATGCACTAACCGCAATCCTAAGTGGCATGACAAACTTTTTCTGCTTGGCCATCTCTGTAGAAAGTGCTTGCAACGCGATCTCGCAAGTGGAGTTACTTAACCAACCCCCAGGCTTGATAGAGTCAGCCAAATCACAGAGGTAAATGAAGAAGTCTCCATAATCAATAATCCTTTCGCCGTTCAATGTATCTTTAGTTCTCCCTCCATACATGCAAACCTTGTCGTATAACTCAGAATCTGACTTAGGAACAGACGGTTTCTTTGCGTTTGCAACGAATGGAGACTTCTAATGTGGACCTAGCTTGACTACCCTCCTCGTTTGTGGAATAGGTGTGGTACTACCAGGCGTCCTTGGAGAAGTTCTTGCATTTTGCAACACAATGCCCTTCCCTGATGAGGAAGGCATCTCAATAGAAGCATATAGTTTATCCAGTGAGTCACCGCTATCATCATTGCTGGAAATAACAAAAACTTCTTCAACCTCTGAATCTTCTTCCGGTCTTTCCATGACATTTTGCTGGTTAGGTACTGATTTCTCTGGTAGAGCTTGCTCAGCTACTGTTTTCTGAGGTAGAGCTTGCTCAGCTACTGTCTTCTCAGTTAGTGTTTGCTCAGCTATTGTCTTCTCAGTTAGTGCTTGCTGAACTACTGGTTGCTGACCTACTGTTTGATCAGCTACTGCCCTCTCAGGTACTGCTTGCGCATCTACTGCATGTTCACTGTCTTTTTGCTCAGTTAGTCTTTCTTCCACTTGACTGAAACCGAGATCAAACGATGGGCAATGTTCTGCCAGCTCTCTCACCTTTCTCTGATGATCTGTTTCATTTGGAGTTTGAACAGCCAATTCCTTGGTTATCCCTCTGTCAAGCTTTGCAGCATGAATAGGGTTGTGACTTTGATCGCTTGATGGCGAGTTAGAAACCTTGTTCAGGCTAGCATTGGCCCGTGCTTCAGCAGTAGCAAATCTTGTGAGCCTCCTCCCAATCGGGCTGGCGGAAACATCTTGCTTAATGAGTGACATTGATCTAGTGACAGGCCTCCTGCCAATCGGGCTACAAGAATCTGTTTTCTTTCTCCTTGTTCTAAGTTGGCCTGAACCTTGGCTACCCTCTTCCTCTTGGCTCCCTTTACTTCCTTCCACATTATTACCAGCTGGAGGAGTTTCAGTGCATGATTGAGATCCTGTACCATAAACTTGGAGATTCCTCAGGGCATCACCCATGTTGGTCAGTGGAAGGGATACTTCTGTCTCCTGAGTAGCTACAGCTGACACATCCTTGTTGACTTCTACAGGTTCTTCCATTTGTACATTGCTTCGTGTTTGTTGTTCATCTTCAGCAAGTTCAGAGTTTTCTACTATGTGATCAGTTTGACAACCAAATGCCTTTTCTTCAAGCAAGTTTGCAGTCGCTTCCTCCTTATGCACTTCAGTCCCAAAAATATCCTTATGATCTTCAATGACAACATGCTCTTCCGGATTAATTTCAGAGCCTCTCATCTTCTTCTTCTTAGGCCTTGCAGCAGCAATAATTCTGTCATCTGGTTTTCTTTTCTTGGACTTTGCAACAATCCCAATTTCTGGAACACCCTCCACTTCTGTGGTACCTGCCATGTGGTCCAGTAACACCTCCTCCTCATTTATAGCTTCTGTCACCTTCTCCCTTGTACGACGTCTCTTCTTGCTAATGTTCTGCACATCTTCCTCTGCCTGGTGAGGATTTTCAGAGCTTTCTTTCCCTGAATTAACTGCGAATGACCTCACAAATTCTGCAAGACCATCCTCAAACACATTGCACATGCTAGAAACAGCTTCTCTGTATATTACCAGTTGCTGTTACATAAGAAAGGATAAAAAAGGATAGTGAAAAATCTAGTATATTTGTAATAACAAGTAGAACATGCCGCTAGAAGTAACAAAATGGTAAGCCTTACTTCATCATTTGGAGATACTGGTGCATGTCGTTTGATGAACATGTCTACAACAGAGGGTTCAGCAGAAAACAAAAATGGCTTGTTCCTGAAGCAAGCCTTGAGCTGGGGACATTTAAAAAAAAAGGTCAACAAATGAGATCATGCAAAGTGATATAAAAATACATGATGTCAATAAAAAATATAATCATCATATAATGGAACGTATGGAGGGTAAAAAAATCTATGGAATAGTACAGTTCATATGTAAATTTGCAAAAAGGGTAACAATTGGAACTTATTTGAAGCCAAAATTCTCTTTCTCATGTATAAATCGAAACCAGAGACACAAATTAGCTATAGGGTTAAAAGGTACAAAAATAAACATGCTATGTATAAAGAATGTACATCCTACACACAAAAATACATCCTATGAATGTCCATATACAAAATCAGAAAAGTTGGGTTAACAGATTCAAGAAACATTTGTTAGCTACATGTACAAAATCAGAAAAGTTGGATAAAATATACATCCTATGCATGCAAAAATAATATCGAAAAACAGAGAAATACTTTTCACCAGAATCTTATGCTATAAAAAAAATTCACCAGAATAAGGAAAAGCGGGGTAGTACCGGTAATTTTCCAAACGATCCATCCGTGTTAGTGTCCAGCTCTACGACACGCCTTATGAGCTTGTTTGTCCAAACACAAATGCGAGGTCCACCAACTGGTACATTTACGGCATCTGTTTATAATGAATCAACATATAGGACCTATAAACCAAATTAGAAAGTGCAAATCAGTATGTGTTATCTACAGCCATTGAGAAAAATGTGGAAAAAGAAAAAACAGTAAAAATCACAAAAACTAACCATGAGGTATGGCATGCAAGCCTTAAACCAATTCTTGCTTCCTTTGGCATTCGCGGTCTGAATGAGGATGTCAATAATAAATCTTGCCCAGTTCAACCTTGGGATTGCTTCTGTGTTAATAACCGCCGGGTAACACTTTTGACTAACATATATTCCAGTAGTAGGAGCAAACACAGAAGAGATAAGGTAAATGATAAATTTCCTCAAGTAAGCAGCATCAGCAGGATATGTTTTCCCTAATTGCAACTCCACAGCTGTGACAGTTGGTTGCTTGCCATTGTTGATCCCCATCATCTCTAGAACAGAACTTGTTGCTTCAATATTTTGCTTGTATGGGACAGGGAAATTACCCATGGGTACTGCCATTACATTGACAACTGACTGGACATCAACAGGTATCTTCCCCCTATCACCAAAATCAAGAACACAGGCGACTGGATCGAAGTGCTCCATTAGGAATCTGCATAACTCCGGTATTAGTTTGGAGCATTTCATGCTTAGGATGGCGGAAAATTCTGCTTCACTGATCAAGGTACGCTGCTTGGTCGTCATTCCCTTGCAAACCCTCACAACCTTCATTGGAGAAGAATGGTTGAATAAGTTGACCTGCATCAAATATAAACTTCACATCAGAGCACACACACCAACTGCATGCAAAAAATCTGAAACCAAAGAGGAAACGGTAAAGTAGAAGCAAGTTCGTAATCATGTACCTTCTGTTTCTTGGAAGCAACATTAGTCTCTACCCCAGGGATTTCTTCTTCAACTGATGGGCAATCCACTGTTTGAGCTGGCTCAAATGCAATTGGGTGCACATCATGCAAAGGAGGGACACTCTGCAATGGTGATTGCTCTTCATGCTCGTTACCCGCAGACACATTTTTATACTGTAACCTCTTCTTCATCCTTTTGAATTTAGTGGTACTTTTCTGTCGGCTCTTTGGGGTCTTAGAATGTTTCTGCAAAAACAGAAGAAAAGAAAACAAAGCACCATAAGTATTACACCCCCTAAATCATCCTAGTCAACATTGAATGAAAGAAAAAATTGAGGGAACAGAACTTACAATTGGATTGACTGGTTTCATTATAGCTTAGTTGATCAGAGAAAGTAAAATCGTCCAAAAAAACCTGCATAGATCAAAACAGAAGTTAGCTACATATTATTACATCATATGCAGTTGAATATACAGCACTTAGACAAATAATTTGCTAAAAAAGCTTGAATAAAATCAGAAAGTTGGGAAAATGTACATCCTAAGCATAAACATTGTACATGCTACCCTCTCCCCCCTACAGGTGAATGCAAAAAAACCCTCCATGCAAACAGTGGGCATAATTTCCCTACCCAGCCAATCATCACCAGACCCAAGAGGTACACCCGAAAAAAACACCAGCCACAGGCATCCACAATCGCCATACGGCGGTGTAGGCGACCAAACAGGCATTCTACGGAGAGTGGTGGTGGTCATGGTAGATGCCGTTTCCGACACCGATCACAGGCTCACACCATCAGCAGCACGCCTTCATCAGCCATGACCGCAGTACAACCAACGACCGCAAGGTAAAAAAAGTGGTCACTCTTCATTCTTAACCCCAGCTCTGCTAAGCCAGATTCAACTCGCTCGCTATCACTCGTACTCTACCACCCAACATGGAAATAAAACAATGAATATACATCATATGCAGTTAGCTACAGATGAAACTTCCAGAACAGCACATAAATTATAAAAATGTACATCATATATATAAGGATGTACATCCTATAAAAAGGGAATATACATTCTGTAGATGAATATACACTGGCAAGTACAGACCGTAAAAAAAATACATTATATGCATCCTATGCAGATAGCTAAAAGCTTAAAACACAACACCCAAATTAGAAAAATGTACATCATAAGTATAAGGATGTACATCCTACAAATGAGAATATATATTCTGCAGATGAATATACACTGGCAAAACACTGCCTGTGAAAAAATATACATTACATGCATGAAAATATACATCCTATGCCATGCAACACAAAATATTAAAAATACAGAGAAGTACTTAGCTACCAATTTTTATACATGCTACAATGAAACACATGAGTGCAAATCACAAAACCTATCAACCTACAAACCAGATCTACAACATTTGACTCGTCTGCCATATGAATCTCAAAATTATTTCAATACAACCTGAACAAAAACTAAATTAAAAGTTGAGCAATATACTCTGGAGATTATTCGTTCACATAATCAACACCTACACTACACAAACCCACACACGGAAGGCATTTAAAGCATTTGCAGAAACAACGACACCTGAACTAGAACGAACTAACAGTGTAATCAAAAATCGTGGGTGGGGGAACTAGAACGGACACACGGGGGACATGAATTGCTACCTAGACTAGCCGGGGATGGGGGGATGTACCTCCACCGCAAAAAAACCGAGCGCGCATCACAGAGAAATCGCGAAATCGGAAACATGAGAGGCTCAAATGCGCCGAATCGAGGAACTCACCAGCACTTGACGAAGAACACCGACGAGATGCAGACGCAGAATCTAGAGATATAGCAGACGACACCAAAGCCAGACCTCACACCACCTCGAATGCGCCAAAATCGGGCGAGGACGAGCCGATCCACTAGTTCCCACCACCGATTCTGCTCTCCCCTAGTGCCCCAGGCTACATGAGACCTGGCAGACGGCTTCCCGGAGACCAACTCGCCGACGGTGAGGTCGATTTGATGTGGGCGACGCGGGGGAGTGCGGCGGAGGAGAGAGCGGAAGCGAGCGCAGAGGAGAGAAAGAGGCGAGACTCACGAGAGAGAAGAAGGGGATTCGCTTCGGCTTTGTTGAAACGTGTCCGAAACTGATCTGGCCGTAGGATTTTAATCGGACGGAGCGGAAGGGTGAGCACCGTGTAAGACAAGCCAGTGCTCTAGCACGTATTAGAATTTGGGTATTTAAAACGCCGTTTCAAGAAGGCGGTAATCTTCAACCCCCGACGTAAAGAGATCGTTTGTGACCGCTTCATCAAAAAATGCGCATGCATTGGGGCCCAATGGACTGCGTAGTTTCTGAGCGTCCACGAAAACTTAAATGTGGTCAAAACATGCGTCTCGGCAGATGCTACGTACTCGCGCCGAATGTCCTCGTATTCTAACCCGACCTCACACGTTAGGGATATAGAAATCGACTGCGCGGATTTGCTTCCTCCTCCCCTTCTTTACTACCCGTGGGCATCACCACCACCTCAGCCCCACCCCATCGTACCGCCGTAGTACCCGACGTCTATTCGGGCCTCGCCGCATCGGAGAATAGGATTGGAGCCGAGGTAGATTCTTGACCGCATTCATCGCATCTTTGGGGCCAAACATCTGTCGGTTGCGCCGCCCGGCCTCGCCGCCCAGGACTTGTTCGGTCAATTGCGCCGGTAAATTTCGTAATTCATTTTTGGGTGCTATTGTGGGCAACCATTGATCCGCATTTACTACCCACGAAGATGAACATGTGAAAGTCGCTCAACAAGTTACGCAGTGAGGTCTTGGACGTGTTTTTTTTTCCGCACACACCCCCATGCGGCTATTAGGGGTCTTTGGGGACCACGAGTGGAGATGCCCCCAAAGCGGCCCTCAAAACATGCCCCAAATGCGGCACGAGGCGACGGTATCCCCTAAAACCACCCGAAGCATAAATTCAAATAGTTGACATTCAAAAGCAATTGTTCCCACCGAAGTTGTCGCGATTAAAGTAGCCGCGATCAAAGTACTCGATGCGATCGGAATTGAACGTAACTAGACGAAGCAGTTCGAATGATGACGGCACATCATGAGTCAACGTTGGCCCGTCGAGCACGATGACCTCGTCGTGCTCTGCCTGGTCTGGCTGCTCCGTCGATGATGCTGATGCAGTTGCCAAAGCCGGTTCCAGCGCAGGTGTGCTCGCCGTTGCCGATGCAGGTGTACTGGCCGATGATATCGCGGACGCGCCTGCTAGTGCCGCCACCGCCTCCGAAGGTGGGGTTGCTGATGCTGCTTTGGCCACCGCAACTTTGTCGTCGATCTCGTCGAGGATCATGACTTTGTAGTAGTTGTGCGCCGCCAGCATCCAGGGATCCATTCCAGATGTCGACGCGGTCAACAGGGAGAAGTTCTCTTTGCATTTCTTGAGTTCCATATTCTCTTCTTGCCTCTTGAGCGGGGTCGCCCACCTTTTGTTGTACTTTCTTTCACGGTTGAGCTGGAACTCGACGAGGTACTTGTTGATCGACGACTGCGTATTCTCGGTCGCCGCAACATCCATCAAGGAGGCCTTGGAAGCCTTGTTGCTGATAGGACGCCCTGCTGATGTTGCGAGCGGCGCATACAGATTGCCATCTTTCCCCTTCGACAAGGCAATACACGTCAACCGCCACTTCTCGCAGTGTTTCAGCTTGCTATAGCAATTCAGAACACGAAAGGCCTAAACCCTTTTGAATTCTTCCGGTTCAACCACGTGGCGTGGTTCAACTAATCAAAGGATGTGCAAAAGACTATCATATATCAGATCATGATTGAAAGAGACGCCATAAAGTGGTGGTAGAAAGAGGCATACCACGCCAACGGCATTTGTGCCGCTATCCCCTCTTGTCTCGAGCTCGTAATGGAATCAATGCAACATGTTCACCGACCCCCGGATGATGGCCCAGTGCATCGATATTGCCTTTTGGCTCCCCTTCATTGGCATCGTGTGGTAATCCTTGTCGAGGAACTTGCGCTCGTCGAACTCTGTCTTGAACCTCGCCCAATACTTTCCGTACCTTTCATTGGCCCTGATGACCGAATTGACGCTCACCGTCGCCCACGAGTCGCACATGCACTGATCTTCTAGATCCTTCCACTTGGGGCCTCGTGAGCTCGAGGCCGCCGTCTCCTTCTTCTTCTTCTTCACGCCGGTGTAGCTGTAGGGGTTCGTAGCATAGAAAATAAAAAAATTCTACCGCAAGAACGAACAACAAGCCAGATCTGATCTAATAGATGGTAGCAACGAGATGGGATCAACATAAAACGTTAACGAGATAAATCTCGTGGATGATGTAGTCGATCACTTGCCGCTCTCAGGAGCGAGTAGAAGATTTCTATGGTGCCGCAATCGGGCAGCACCTCCGCACTCGGTCACACGTACGGTGTTGATGAAGATGTCCTTCTCCCCGTTCCAGCGGGCAGCGGAAGTAGTAGATCCTCCACGAAATCCTGGCAGCACAACGGCATGGTGACGGTGGTCGTGGAGATCTCCTGCAGGGGTTCACCATAGCCGTGCGGGAGAGAGGTGGAGGAGGGTGTGGCTCTAGGGTTTGTGATAGAGGGAGGGGCGGCCAAGGGCAGCCTTGATGTGGCCGACTGATGACGCGTGAAGCACACGTCCGTTGGGAACCCCAAGAGGAAGGTGTGATGCGTAGGGTGACACACTTAAAGTTGGATGTTGAAATGGTAGTACTTGAATTATGGAATGGAGTTCGAATATTTGTTCGGAGTCCCGGATGAGATCCCGGACATCACGAGGAGTTCCGGAATGGTCCGGAGAATAAGATTCATATATAGGATGTCATTTTATGTGAAATAAAATGTCGCGGAAGGTTCTATGGAAGGTTCTAGAAGGTTCTAGAAAAGTCCGGAAGAAACCACCAAGGAAGGTGGAGTCCACAAGGGACTCCACCTCCATGGCCGGCCAGCCCTAGATGGGGTGGAGTCCCAAGTGGACTCCACCATAGGGGGCCGGCCACCCCCACATGGGAGGTGGGAATCCCACCTTTGGGTGGGAGTCCTAGTTGGGCTAGGTTTGCCCCCTCCTATGGAAGGTTTTGGTTTCGGGTCTTATTCGAAGACTTGGACACCAACACTTGGGATCCACCTATATAATGAGGGGCCAAGGGAGGGGCCAGCCACCCCAAGACCATAAGCTGGCCGCCCCCTTGAGTGGCCGGCCACCCCCTCCCAAACCCTAGCTTTGCTCCTCCACTCCATATTGCCCGCATAGCTTAGCGAAGCTCCGCCGGACTTCTACACCGCCACCGACACCACGCCGTCGTCGCTGTCGGATTCAAGAGGAGCTACTACTTCCGCTGCCCGCTGGAACGGGGAGGTGGACGTCGTCTTCATCAACAACCGAACGTGTGATCGAGTACGGAGGTGCTGCCCGTTCGTGGCGCCGGAACCGATCGTGATCAAGATCTTCTACGCGCTTTTGCAAGCGGCAAGTGAACGTCTACCGCAGCAACAAGAGCCTCATCTTGTAGGCTTTGGAATCTCTTCAAGGGTGAGACTCGATACCCCCTCGTTGCTACCGTCTTCTAGATTGCATCTTGGCTTGGATTGCGTGTTCGCGGTAGGAAAATTTTTGTTTTCTATGCAACGTTATCCTACGGTGGTATCGAGCCGTGTCTATGCATAGATGGTTGCACGAGTAGAACACAATGGTTTTGTGGGCGTTGATGCTCTTGTTATCTTTAGTTTGAGTACTTTGCATCTTTGTGGCATAGTGGGATGAAGCGGCTCGGGCTAACTTTACATGACCGCGTTCATGAGACTTGCTCCTCGTTCGACATGCAACTTGTATTGCATAAGAGGCTTTGCGGGTGTCTGTCTCTCCTACTATAGTGAAGATTCAATTTACTCTTCTATTGACAACACTAGTATCACCGTTGTGGTTCATGTTCGTAGGTAGATTAGATCTTACTCGAAAACCCTAAACCACGTAAAATATGCAAACCAAATTAGAGACGTCTAACTTGTTTTTGCAGGGTTTGGTGATGTGATATGGCCATGATATGATGATGAATATGTATGAGATGATCATTATTGTATTGTGGCAACCGGCGGGAGCCTTATGGTTGTCTTTAATTTTCATGTTGAGTAGTATTTCAAAGTAGTTGTAATAGTTGCTACATGAGGTGAACAACCATGAAGACGGCGCCATGAACCTTGACGCTACGCCAACGATGATGGAGATCATGCCCGTTGATGATGGAGATCATGTCCGTGCTTTGGAGATGAAGATCGAAGGCGCAAAGACTAAAGGGCCATATCATATCACATATGAATTGCATGTGATGTTAATCCTTTATGCATCTTATTTTGCTTAGAACGCGACGGTAGCATTATAAGATGATCCCTCACATTAATATCAAGATAATAAAGTGTTCTCCCCTCGTATGCACCGTTGCATTGTTTGACGTTTTGAAGCATCTCGTGATGATCGGGTGTGATAAACTCGACATACAACGGGTGTAAGCCATGTTGCACACGCGGAATACTTGGGTTTGCTTGACGAGCCTAGCATGTACAGACATGGCCTCGGGACAACGGAAACCGAAAGGTTGAACACGAGTCATATGGATGATATGATCAACATGTTGATGTTCACCATTGAAGCTACATCATCTCACGTGATGATCGGTTTTGGTGTAGTGGATTTGGATCGTGTACCACTTAACAACTATGAGGGATGTTGTATTAAGTGGGAGTTCATTAGTAATTAGATTAAAACATGAACTAATTATCATAAACATAGTCGGAGTAGTATTTTGAATTAATTTTGTAGTATTGGCATCCGTTTACTACTATGCGCTAGTCTTATAATTGAGATAGAAATACTGTTAAAATCTGACTAGAAACTTTACGGATTAGTACCGTATTGTTAATGAATCAAGAAATGATTAAGTCCTATTGCAAACATTTAGTGAAACTCACTTTGTTGATTCAGAGAGCTATGGTTTCAATTAGTACCTAAAGTTATCTTGTCTCCAGTGAAACTTGAAGTTCAAATCTGTTTGAAAAGTAAGGAGCTGAAAATTTAGTTTTCAGAAATAATCAAGGTACAAGATATATGTGATATCTAAGACCTTATTGCAAGATGATAGAATATAAATTTGGTGAGACTACATAAACTCATAAGTTTTATGGGAATGTTCGAAGGTTGAAGACGCAAGGCGTCCCAATCCTCCAACTATTGGGGCACTAACAATATTCGCATATCCATGAAGTGATTGTCCTTAGTATGCACCGTTGCTAAGACTCGTCGTTTCGAAGCATCACGTGATGATCGGGTGTTATAGATTCTACGTGTGCTTCCAACGGGTACAAGCCAGTTTTGCATATGCGAATACTAAGGTTTAAACTTTATGAGCCTAGCATGTACAGACATGGTCTCAGAAAGTTATCATGAATTGATGGATAAAATTATGAGTGAAATTGTTCATCGTATTACAAATTTACTAATAGTGAAATCTGAAACACTTGTCATATGATGATCAACTTCAAAGTAAGAACCTCAAGGTTATTGGTATTTGACCAACAAACCTAGAAGTTAATGATGTTGAAATGTTTTTCTGAATAATGAGGAAAGCTAAAAGAGAAACTGCAAAAGATATTTTGGCAAAAGAAAAGAAAAGACTAGAAAGTCTAGCTCAGGTGTATATAAATGATATACATGTTATGGTTGTATTCCTAGTTAAGTCACACAATGAAATTCTTGGGTATTAATACCATATTGGTTGGTATGAAGTGTCATACAAAACAACGCAATACAAGAATACAATGGCCTAAGTGACTGACAAGGAATATGATAGGAATGCACGTCTGGAACAAAATAAAGTGTTATTATGTTCGTCGTTGGTATTCTATCTACCCCTTAGAATTTATAATAAAGAACTTAATAATTGTTATTTTGCTCTGGTCAAATGAAAACAATGAGTTGTTCAAATTATGACATTACTCCATGTATGATGGATAAGTTATTATAAATCTTAATGGTGAAACACACATACATAACACCGACGCTAAAAATGCCATAAGGCAAATGATTTGAATTCCACTTATTTGTGGAACCGCAATTTAGGTCATGTTAGAAAGGATCGCATGAAGGAACTCCATGCAAATGGATTTTTGGAGTCATTCGATTTGTTGAATCGTTTGGCACTTGCAAAATCTTTTCTAAAAGGTAATGACTGAAATACCGTTCATAGGCCGAAGAGTTGAATGGGCAACTAACTTAGTGAAAACATACATAATGATATATGTGGTTCATCGGGCATAGTTGTGTGCGGAAGATTCTTCTACTTCATGAAAACTTTCAAACAATGAATTGAGTATATATGTGGATATATTCAATAAGGAAAAGTTTGAAACATTTGAATAGGATTCAAATAAATTTCAGCATGAAGTGGAAATCATCGTAATAGAAATCAAATATCTATGATTGGATCATGGTGGAAATATTTGAATTACAAGTTTTAGCGAACATCTAAGAGAGTTATGAAATTGTTCTACAACTTACGTTTCTTGGAGTATCATAGTGATGATGAAGTATCCAAGAGATATATCCAAACTTTGTTGGATCAATGATGAGATAAAATATTGATGCCATTATATTTTTGTGGATTATGCTTTAGTGACTACCGCTTTTACACTTGAATAGAGCATCATCATGATCCGTTGAAATGACACCATACAAGTTATGGCATGGGTATAAACCCTAAAAGTCAACCAAAATCGGATGAATGTCTTTGTTGGTTATCCCAGAGATTTAATTGGGAATTCTTCCCACGAGACAAAGACAAAAGTGTTTGTCAATGTTTCTTATTTCCGAGAAATTGTTTCGAGTGAAGTATTTGAGTGGGAGGATAATATAATTTGATAAGGTTTATGAACCTGAGCATAATGATCGAGTAGCGCGAGCATCGGAATTGGTTTCGGAAGCGGCCACGACGATCATGGCTCTCATGACTACAAAGTGTTTTAGCCATGGAGATCGAAGTACATATTGAACCTTGTAGGTATGGTTTACTTTGTGATCAAATAAATGATTTGTGGACAAAGGATTGATTTTGATCAATGATAAACCAACTACAAAACAAAGAAGTTATGATGGGCCCTGACTCCATTAAAATGGCCATGCGCCATGAAATCCAAGATAGATGAATACTTTATGAAAGTAAATGGATCTATGAAATTGATAGACTTGGATGAAATATCCTTGAAGAAAGCTTGACTTATCGAAAATTTGTTTACGACAAAGTTCAAAGAGTTGAATACGATAAGATTAGATCTTCCGTAGCAATGCTTATAGTCTATGTGGATTATTCTAGTAATCACTACATATTTCTTTTATGAGATATGCTAGTAGGATGGCAAAATACACTACTTAACGAAGTATGTATACAAGATACAACCAAGAGTTTTGCTAGTCCGTGGAATACTAGATAGGTATACAAGCTTCAATTGGATGAAGTAAGTATCACGGAGTTGGAATCTTCACCGGATGAAATAGTCAAAGAGTTTTTGATTTCATCGTAGACGATGAAGAAGCTTGCATTTGCAAGAAATTAAGTGGGAGCGCTAAGACACATTTATAATACTTTATGTAGGTGACATATAGTTGGTTATAAATGATGTAATTATATACTTGATTAAAAAGGTTTCATTGAGAATTAACTTCAATGAAAGGATATGGATCTGAAACAAATTTAGTGTCAAGATCTATGAAGATAGATTGAAACACATAAATAAGTTTAAGTCAAAGTACATATGATGGATATTGAAGAAGTTCAATATAGAAATATTAAGAAAATGTTCTTGTCATGTGAAGGTTTAACAAGACTTGAGTGTATCTGACACTCAATGAGTAAAAACACATGAGTGATTATAGATCACGAATAATATGTACACAATCGGATATCATGTGCTATAAAGTGTTATGAGCATATACCAGAATGATTCATATGATGATCATTGGACGACAAGTAAGAATATCCTTGAGTACTTTAGAAGAACTAAGGATATATATATATATTTTTGTATGAAGAAATGACAAACAAATCGCTATAAGGTGTTACACCGATATTGGTTTTGTCACATATAAAATATAATTTCAATCTCAAATTAGACTAAGTGTTGTTTAAAAGGTAGCACAATGAGCTAGAAGTTGTCTATGCTAGATTTAGAAGAGTTCTAAATATTGTGACGGAATCTACAAAAGAAGGCAGAGTATGTCATTGTTTTGACAATGACAAAGGATGTTAAGTCAAGAGGTTCTTTGAGAACTTGGTGTAGTTCCGACAGAGTCAGAACTTTAAAGCTATATTGTGTGTGACAATATTAGTGACATATTTCAGACAGCGGAATTAAGGTTTCACCAGAAGATCAAACATATTTAATGCCAACTCATTTGGAAATGAGTGATGCGTTGAGACGCAAATGAATTACAAAATACATACGTTTCTGAGCATGTCAGATCCGTTGACTAAAACCTCTCCCGTGAGCAAAACATGATAAAGCACCGGAGGCCAAGGTGTTATATCTTTACAAATGTAAACTAGATTATTGACTCTAGTGCAAGTGGGAGATCGAAGGAGATATGCCCTAGAGGCAATAATAAAGTGGTTATTATTTATATCTTTATGTTTATGATAAATGTTTATATATCATGCTATAATTGTATTAACCGAAACATTAGTACATGTGTGATATGTAGACAAACAAGAAGTCCCTAGTATGCCTCTTAAACTAGCTTGTTGATTAATGGATGATTAGTTTCATAATCATGAACATTGGATGTTATTAATAACAAGGTTATATCATTATATGAATGATGTAATGGACACACCCAATTAAGCGTAGCATAAGATCTCGTCATTAAGTTATTTGCTATAAGCTTTCGATACATAGTTACCTAGTCCTTATGACCATGAGATCATATAAATCACTTATACCGGAAAGGTACTTTGATTACACCAAACACCACTCGCGTAAATGGGTGGCTATAAAGGTGGGATTAAGTATCCGGAAAGTATGAGTTGAGGCATATGGATCAACAGTGGGATTTGTCCATCCCGATGACGGATAGATATACTCTGGGCCCTCTCGGTGGAATGTCGTCTAATGTCTTGCAAGCATATGAATGAGTTCATAAGAGACCACATACCACGGTACGAGTAAATAAGTACTTGTCAGGAGACGAGGTTGAACAAGGTATAGAGTTATACCGAAGATCAAACCTCGGACAAGTAAAATATCGCGAGACAAAGGGAATTGGTAATATATGTGAATGGTTCATTCGATCACTAAAGTCATCGTTGAATATGTGGGAGCCATTATGGATCTCCAGATCCCGCTAGTGGTTATTGGTCGGAGTGAGTACTCAACCATGTCCGCATAGTTCTCGAACCGTAGGGTGACACACTTAAAGTTGGATGTTGAAATGGTAGTACTTGAATTATGGAATGGAGTTCGAATATTTGTTCGGAGTCCCGGATGAGATCCCGGACATCACGAGGAGTTCCGGAATGGTCCGGAGAATAAGATTCATATATAGGATGTCATTTTATGTGAAATAAAATGTCACGGAAGGTTCTATGGAAGGTTCTAGAAGGTTCTAGAAAAGTCCGGAAGAAACCACCAAGGAAGGTGGAGTCCACAAGGGACTCCACCTCCATGGCCGGCCAGCCCTAGATGGGGTGGAGTCCCAAGTGGACTCCACCATAGGGGGCCGGCCACCCCCACATGGGAGGTGGGAATCCCACCTTTGGGTGGGAGTCCTAGTTGGGCTAGGTTTGCCCCCTCCTATGGAAGGTTTTGGTTTCGGGTCTTATTCGAAGACTTGGACACCAACACTTGGGATCCACCTATATAATGAGGGGCCAAGGGAGGGGGCCGGCCACCCCAAGACCATAAGCTGGCCGCCCCCTTGAGTGGCCGGCCACCCCCTCCCAAACCCTAGCTTTGCTCCTCCACTCCATATTGCCCGCATAGCTTAGCGAAGCTCCGCCGGACTTCTACACCGCCACCGACACCACGCCGTCGTGCTGTCGGATTCAAGAGGAGCTACTACTTCCGCTGCCCGCCGGAACGGGGAGGTGGACGTCGTCTTCATCAACAACCGAACGTGTGACCGAGTACGGAGGTGCTGCCCGTTCGTGGCGCCGGAACCGATCGTGATCAAGATCTTCTACGCGCTTTTGCAAGCGGCAAGTGAACGTCTACCGCAGCAACAAGAGCCTCATCTTGTAGGCTTTGGAATCTCTTCAAGGGTGAGACTCGATACCCCCTCGTTGCTACCGTCTTCTAGATTGCATCTTGGCTTGGATTGCGTGTTCGCGGTAGGAAATTTTTTGTTTTCTATGCAACGTTATCCTACACCAAAGCCGGTCCAAATCTGGGCCGCGTTTGCGTGGCCGCGGACTCCTATCGTTGGCTGCTCGCGTCCTTCCCTTTTCCTCCCCTGGCCCACTTGTCTGCCTCCCGAAACACAACCCCCTCGCACACATCTCCTACCGCTCCGCCGCCACCCGACGCCGACCACCGTCGTCGAGACACCAGCAAGCGGAGCAGAAGCATAGGACGCGGCCCCGCACTGCTTTCGCGGCCTCATAGCAGAGTCGGAGGACGCCGTCACCGAAGCTGTCGTCCTCTCGCCGTTGCTAGACCTCCCTTCGTCAGCAGCTTCACCGTTGCCGCTAGAGGTGAGCTCTCGTGCACCGTGTTTCCAGGCCGCAAGTCGGCCGGGACGGCCATTGCCTGCAGGTCCCTACGGACGCACTGGATGGCCTCCGCATGCGAGGTGTTCGATGAAATGGGCGATCTAAAATTTGTCCCATTTCATCTATAGATCATGGACAGTGACGACGAGTACTTCTTCAAGAACTTCATTGACATGTCATCAGACGAGGAGTCCGACGACGACTTTCTCACGGAGGCTGCGCTGATCATCCACGAGCACAATGTCTCGTAGATCCCCGTGTACCGGGCGTCCTTGCTGGGGCACGCGGCCGCCTTGGACCGCAAAAGAGAACGCAACCACGACCAGCTCTTCAACGACTACTTCTACCGCAAGGCATTATTCACGCCGTCCATGTTTCGCCGTCGTTTTCGGATGTCCAGACCGCTCACCCGGATAATGGATGGCGTCAAGGTCTACGACAACTACTTCTGCGCCAAAGTGGATGCAATTGGCAAGGTAGACCTCTCTCCATATCAGAAATGCACGGCAGCGATTAGGATGCTCGCATATGGTGTTGCCGGTGATTTCGTAGATGAGTACATGCGGATGAGCGAGTCGAGCTGCTTGGAAGTGATGTACATGTTATGCAGAGCAGTGATCAGTGCGTTCAGAGAATAATATCTCCGGTAACCTAATGCAGAGGACACAACTCGTCTGTTGTCAATCAACGCTTCCAGGGGGTTTCCTGGGATGCTTGACAGCATAGACTGCATGCACTGGGAGTGGAAGAACTGCCGCTTTGGTTAGCAGGGGTGTACATCGGCCATTCTGAGGGGTGCACAGTGATTTTTGAAGCTGTTGCTTCACATGACACATGGATTTGGCACTTATTCTTTGGAATGGCCGGCTCTCACAATGACATCAATGTGCTGCAACGCTCTCCGGTGTTTGATAGGGTAGTGTACGGTCAGTCCCTTGATGTGGATTTTGAGATCAATGGCCACCACTACAACAAGGGGTACTACCTTGCTGATGGTATCTATCCACCTTGGGCTACACTCGTGAAGACAATCCGACGTCCCAACTCAGAGCAGGAGGCAAGGTTTGCCAAAGAGCAAGAGGCATCCCGGAAAGATGTCGAGCGGGCGTTTGGCATCCTCCAAGCTCGTTGGGCTGTCGTCAGACACCCTGCTAGAGCCTGGAGTGTGCAAACTCTGTGGGAGGTGATGACCGCTTGTGTAATCATGCATAACATGATTGTTGAGGTAGAGCGGGATGATTCACTCTTTGATAATGTGTGGGATGGCCAGGGAGAGTTGGTTACTTCTCAAGGTGGTCCGGCATCATTCCAGGATATCCTCCATGTGCACCACGAAATTCGGGATCTAACTGTACACAACCATTTGACCGAGCACATGTATGCGCATGTTGGCAACAATGCGGCAAACAACAATGAAGAAAATTTCGAAGAAAACAATGCCTAGATCATTTGTATCATTTTATATTTTTTTAAATAATACTTTGTCATTGAATGCGTGGATTAAGCATTTAAACTTATTTATATATTATTTATGATTATTTATGCTTTTATAGTGTATTTAGAGGCAAATAGCAACTTCTATGGCCGCGATCCAAATCTGGCCGCGTTTGGGTGCAGCGCGCGACCCAAACAGACACGCGGATGCGGGGATCTGTCCGCGTGTCCACGCGGCCACCCAAACAGCCCAAAAACAAACAGCCCAAGACCAAATGTTCTTTATTTTTCATCAATGTCAGGACGAAATGTTCAAACGTAGTAGTAGTAGACCTCTAGTTTTCAGAATTTCTCACCGAACTGCTGTACAAGATCGTTTTACTGGTTGCTAGCCAGTCCTAACTTTTGATTTTTGAACACAAATGGCAAGCTTGCCGGCGTTGAACGTTATGCAACGAAACACAAAATGCATACCACAGATTGCGGATCACCTCGACCGTCAGTTCGTCACAAGCTATAAGCATGCACGGCCTCGCGCGCTCAATCCCAAGTTAAAACCCAAAGCAGATGAAGAAACCAGGCCGATGAGGCGCGCCGCCGTCCCTCCAACGTCGCGTCCTCAGGTCTCTCGGTGCCGCGTCGGAGCTTGCCATCACGGCCCAGCACAGAAGGTGCTTCACGCCTCTCCTCCTCAGCGGCCTCTCGCTCGTCTTCTGCTGCGCGGCCGCTGGCGTGGTGCTCGCGAGGCGCGAGCTGTTTAGGCTCTTAACGGCATCGGCGGCGGCGCCCCGAATCGGCGAGAGCGACCTGGCGCGGCGCCTGATGGGCGCGGGCGTGGTGCGGTCCCGGCGAACCTTGTCCAGCGCGGCGGCGAACGGGTCGATGCCCCGGTTTCTCCTGCTGCTCGTGAACGGGCTCCATGACGGCACCCTGCCCAGCTGCTGCCGGGTCGGCGACGTGGCGGCGGACCAGTCGGCGGGGTGCTGCAGGCGTGGGGGCAGCTTCAGCGGGAGCAGGTTGCCGCCGCGGAACAGCTCGTCGGCGAACGAGGCCGACACGTCGCTGGTGTTATCCTTGTCGTCGCCGACGCTCTTGGCGCCAGCCGCGGCGAGCTCGAAGCTGCCGCCGTGGAGCCAGTACTCCTCCCAGGCGGGGACGTCGAAGAACAGGTAGAGTGGCGCGCTGTGCGAGAGGGACATGATCGATGCGGTGAGGTCTTCCATAAGTTGCTGCCAACCTCGGACCTCGGATCGCTAGGACAGTTATTAACTGAAATGGAGACTTGCGTGAGAGTAGATTGGTGCGTGCAGGATGTGAAATGAATTGAATTGGGGATAGAATTGATGCTTGTATATATACAGGTCCGTCGTGAGAGTTGCCTCGTTTGAAAAAATGAGATCTTGACCAGAATTGTTTACTAGAGTACGTCGCAGCCAGTTCTGATTGCTCTATCCAGTCCAGTGAATGAAATCCAGTGCGTGTGAACTACTCAACTTGCTGCCTCGGCAAGCTCTCTCTGTGCAACGTATCCCGTCGAGTTTCTGCGCCAACTTAACACGTCAAGAATTCAGCCGTCTGATCGAGGACGACGACCACGACGATGACACTATAATTTTATCAGGACCGCGCTGGTAGCAGTCACGCGATTACCAAACTCGCACGCGAAAAACTACAGAAGGAAGCATTTGGCTGCAGCTCCAGAAAAAAAACTGCTCAAAATATTGGTGATCTGGGTGTGCTGCGGCGACGGCCAAAAACAGTACGCCTTCCCCTTTAGGCCTTGTTTGGAAACAGTGCATTCTAGTGTTTAGTAGTGTATTATACACCGTGTTTATGGTGGACACCTGATTCCCTTCTGTCAACCAAGAAACGTGAGTGTATAAAACGCGAGACACACCTCGCGTCTGAAAAATTGCCCAACCCGACGTGTTTGCGGGGGTTAAATTGGGTTTACACGTCTATCAACCGGGCTGCCAAACGGACATAGGGTGTATTCTCGGGTAATTTTTTGGGCTGGTATAATACACTTGTATCCAATTAAAAACCTGGCTGCCAAACAAGGCCTTAGGTAAGCCCTCCACCGCCGATGCCTTTCATCTCAGACGTGAACAAATGTGGTGCTTTGGCGGCCGTGCAGGGCGGCGCGTTGTTTCGTCACGCCAACGGAAACGCTAATCGCTAAATGCTGTTATAGAGTCTAACAGATGATGATGTAAATTAGTTTTATACATTATTTCTGCCTAAACATGTCACTTCAACGGATAATCTTAAAGGTGTGTTAGACTTTCTTAAGTCTCAGACACCTTAAGAAATCTCAGTTGACTGAGACATAGTAAAACCGTAATCTTAATTTATTTGGTGATGTGAAACTTTTACATCGTGATATATATTTTGGACCAAGTGATACAAAGATGCCTCACCTTTTGCGAAAATGGTGATATAAACTACATCACATGTTGTACACGGACGGTTTTTGTGATGTGATTTTTTGGCAGTGTGATGTATATCGTTTTACATCACCACTATGGTGATGTAAAATACATCATCTGTTAAAGATGCTCTTAGAAAACCTACTCGACGACTGTTTTTAGAATGCTTTGGGACCCTCCAAACAAGTCTACGGGAAGTGAAACCGAGAGTTTAGATGTTTGGAAGGAGTCTGTGTTGCGGTCTACATGGGTCTCAAAGCACTCCCAAAGTTGACCTGGTAGAAACTGTCGAATTGGCAGTTTTCCAGCATCACGCCGCATTGGAGCAAAACCAACACCGTGCGCGCCGGAGCTTGGCGCGAGATAGCAGAAGACCGCGAAATTTTGGTGGTGCTTTGCGCCAAAGCTTGGAGGTCACCTCCCTCTTTCAACCACCTCCTCCATTAGCCCCCGCCAAAAATCCATATTTCCCCTTTCGACATCGGTGTCGGCGGGGATGCGGATATATCCCTCCAATAGATTCCTTCTACTTCTGACCATACCCTCACCGTCCTCTAGAAGACGAGCTTGTTTCTTGGTCTATGGCACTGGATCTGCATCGTCGTGCAGCAAAAGTAGGGTGGTTCTCCTTCTTCTCTGGCTCTGTCTTGTCTCCCTCGCCTGCCATTGCGAAGGTAAAGCACACAGTCCTACTCTACTGTCTGACTCACCGTAGATCGATTTACGTAGAACTATGTCGGGTCAATTTTGTCGTTTTTCATGTTAGATCGCTTTGATTAGGGCAGCCAGATCGGGCTTCTCCATTAGGCAGCAACACTCATCGTTGTCATTCAAACATGAATCCTTCTTCTACATAAGAGAGTAGTTAGGCATGTTGCCTTTCCTCGTCTCACCTACGGTCGTATGTTAACACGCGATCATGAGAGGATAGCAAACCTTAAATACACCTACAACTGCAATGCTGTAGAGGTTGCCCAAATGCTTCGGATGACAAGAGCCCTTTTCTATGCACGTATGAAAACATTCAGGGAAAGAGGGCTGCTTCAGGATAGCATCCACATCTCAGTGGAAGAGCAAGTTTCCATGTTTCTTCATGTCGTGGGTCATAACCAGAGGTTTAAATTGATCCATAGAACATTCATGGCATCAATGGAGACTGCTTCTCGATACTTCAAGCATGTGTTGTTTGCACTTGGAGAGCTTAGAGAAGAAATGATCAAGCCACCAAGTGGTCGGACATCTCCCAAGATAAAAAAATATTTGCAAATGGTGACCATATTTCATGGTGAGCACTATTTCTCTACTTTCATTTCATCATACGAGTGCTATGGTTAGAAACATGACTCTATGTCCGTTGCTTGACATGATTGTATTTGGGACGATTGATGGTACTCATGTAACAACTAGGGTGTGGAGAGTTTATTCTTCTTTCTTGAGGGAAGGCAGCACTACACTAGCCAGAATGTGTTACCTGGTGTGGATTTCGGCCCAAAGTTCACATATGTGGTTGCTAGTTGGGAAGGATCTTCTCATGATGCAGGTATTCTTGCTGATAGCTTGTCTAGGGTTGATGGGTTGAAATCCATGATGGTAAATTCTACCTAGAAGATGATGGATATGCATGTTGACCTCGGATTCTACCACCCTTTAGGAAAACAAAGCACCATCTCAACGAGTTCATTGCAAGGAACAGACCGCTGAATGCAAAACAATTGTTCAATCTCAGACACTCTAGCTTTAGCGTCACCATTGAGAGGGCAATTGCTCCTTTGAAGAATAGGTTCAAGCTCCTTGACAAAAAGCCGTTCGACGCTTAAGAGGCCCAAGTCACATTCGTTCTTGCTTGCATTCTTCACAACTGGATCTTAAGTTGAGGCGAAGATGACTACTTCCAGAAACTTTTGTGTCTGATGAAGTTGAGACCGACCATTGTGTGGGGCAATGCGACAATAAAACCTAGAATAAAGAGGCTGGAGTGGACGAACACAATGTGGGATGACAGAGGTAAGAAGAAGAGAGGATTGGGGCTGAAACTTGAGCTGTCCTGAAGAATTGGGGCTCTCATACAAACCAGATTAGAAATCAGATTAGTTCCGCTCTCATACAAACCAGATTAGAAACCAGATTAGTTCTAAGAGAAAGTATTAACTGGAACTTGAGCCCAAGTTCAATCAGATGGATTTTGCTCTTCGGAGGGCCATCGAAGACAATCACCGTGAATCTGCTATATAGTTACATCTGGAAATCTAACATGTTGCGCAAAGGAAGAAATCACTGATCGACCCAGAAAAAGTAAACGAATTCACCGAGCTAACAAGGTAAAACCTTCACAATAATTTAGTCACGGACAAGAGATAGAAACATAACAATATAGTATTACATTCACCAAAATCCCTTTAGTTCAGAGCCAAGTTGGTGAATCAACATAGCCATAAATTTTTAAGACAAGAACTACCGACGTCTGAACTAAAACAGTGAAAAAGCAAGCAAAACGTTTCCGCCATATCCCAGAAGACGCCCGTTGCCACCTGATAATTTGATATATTACTTCAACTACCTGCGACAAATGAAGTGTGTGTGTGTGTCAGGCCACCGTATGTGTTGGAAGAAGAGACACTTAGATTGGTTAATGGACATATATACAACTTAATTGACGTAACCTGTTAAGAAGTTAACCGCAGCTAGTGCTTATTCTCCATTTTCGTCTCGCGGATCTTCATTCACGCCATCTTCAGTCTCCTTTGTAGAACCTTCAAAGGGCAGAGCATATTAAAATTAGCCAAGGAATAAAGGCTTCAGTCTATTTGATCTATGCTGCATGTATGGGTTATAGACAAACAGATACAACAAGTTGGTAGTACTACTGTACTAGTAGGTTAAATAGCCGATTCATGACTACAAAACTTTGTCACACCTAAAACTGGACCTAATAAAAATAGAAGGAGCAGGCACATACCAAAAAGATTCTGCTACCAACTATCCAGTTCTACAAACAAAGATACTAGATTTAAGGAAGTCGCTATTAATCATGGAATCTGATGAAACATTCAAATCGAAACAGGAACTCCTAAAATAATTTAATGAGACATTTGCATGTATACACTATTCAGTGAAACACAACAAAGTGTCAAGAAACATAATGTGCCTTCAACCAAATGTATGAAATAAATAAAAATAACTCATTTGGCAATTCACTTCAATAGGCTTGCTCAATGTGGTACTTTTGCCTACCAGATGATTCACTATATATGCATAACAAATCGGACCATTTGCATGTCTTGAAAGCAAAAATGGCACATGATCCTAGGTACAATTCAAGAAGGATGCTATGTTTCAACAAGCCAAATACTTATATTGAACCTTGGAGACAATTCAGTCAGAAATGTGCATGTATATGTAGTGAAGTAGTAAGCAGTATCTTTGGAAAAATATAACTTAAATGTTTGAGATGCATCTTACTCAAGGAACCACATGAAACACATGAATGGAATACCTTAAACACATTTCACTTATCTAGCACTGGCTTAGTTAGCACGGTGCTTTGCAAAGAAAATTATTGGCAATGTTAAATCAAGTATCTAAGTTAGAACTCAGTGGTAGTGTTAGGCCCAGCTAACAGCAGACAAATTAGTTAGCCAAATGTACAGCCTTACGAGAGACATATTAGCATACATGAAACGACACTGAAAACTAAGAATGAAGCATCCATTGATCTAGCAGTACAATCCATAATGAGCTACAAGATCAAGCAACTCACATGTCCATGGGTTACTATAGTTGTATATGGGGCTACAGCTAGTATTGAAGTACTGATTACAATGCCTTATATTATTGCAAAATCGTATACAATGACATGTACTAAAGCTTTGTAAACAAGCACTCGAAAGAAAATCGAACATACATAGCACTTAAAGATCTTATAATTACTTTGAAGATAAACTCATAGCAAGTAGCCAAACAAAACATACAGACCTACCCAGTGCGTTTTTTTTCGAAAAGGGGAACATGTATATTGGTGTATTGGACATGTGCTTAGGCCAATTTTGGCCGAATAACTAATTAACATAGATCTGCTTCATTAGTAGGATTCATACATCCCCCACACAAGATGATGTACTCTACAGGTGATGTACTCTATAAGCCTAATTTTTAACCCTACAGTCTACATAACTAGGAGTACAACTAACACATCCTGAAATTCCCTCCAACGTTTGCATCTGTTCTCTAATCTCTCCCACAACAGAAATGTTGGGTAAGGGATATCACACACCATGCATACTCACAATGTTTCACAAAATCACGCCTTTCGCAATCACTAAGCAAGCAACAAGAATCCTTTTTTATATATAGGGGAAGCAACAAGAATCCTTATTTTTAGAGGAAGCAACAAGGAGAATCTACAGAGAAGGCAGAGTAGAAGAATTACCTGAGCAGAGAGCCCGTGGCAGCTGCCAAGCGTGAACGAAACGGGTGGCGACGTGTTCGGTGGGCGGCTCAACCAGGTCGTAGACCTCGCACTCGACAAGCTTGCGAGCACGCACGTCGACGCCGAGCATGTACTCGTCCAGGAAGAAGTAGACGACGTCGGGGTTGGTGGGGTGGATGAGCGCAAGCACAGGGATCTTCCTCGGCAGACCAGTGGCCTTGTAGGTGACGTCGTCGCAGATCTCCCCGAAGGTGGCCTGGCACTCGAGCGTCCACTCGGTGGAGTCCGGATCGGCGAGCGTCCACACGGTGATCTGCGCGGCGCCGCCGGCGTTGCGGTTCCTGTACATGTCCACGAAGCGCAGCTTGCCGGCGCTGACGCCGACGCAGCGGTACTTGTCGAGCAGCCCCCAGGCCTCCCTGGGCTTGAGCGCCTTGCCCTCCGGAAGCGGGACGACCTTGAGCGCCGGCGCGTCGGCGAAGGGGTCGGCGGTGAGGAGGCACCAGGAGAGGTCGACCCACCAGAGCCTCCCGGCGTGCGAGACGACGCCGTTGGGGCCGAGCAGGCGGGACGGCAGCGGGTAGGCGACCTTCTTGAAGACCCACTCGCCGACCTTGGAGGAGAAGCAGAGGATGTCGGCGGTGTCGCCGCCGAGGATCATCTGCAGCTCGGCGACCACGTAGTGGCCGTCGCCGGCGGGGGAGGCGAGGAGGCCGAGGTGGCCCGGGTGCATGATGTACTTGGCGTTGGGGAGCGGGAGGGCGGAGGCGGAGTTGGCGTCGAGCACGAAGTAGCCCGCGACGGTGGGGAGCCAGCAGAACTCCTGGCGGTTGGGGAGGTCGATGATGGTGGGGCCCGTGGCGGGGCCCTGGTCGGCGTGGAGCAGGAGGAGGCCGGAGGCGTCGGCGGCGAGCACGGACGGGAAGTTGTGCGGGGTGGTGCGTCCCGGGAAGATGCGCGGCGGGATGGTGAGGATCGCGACGCGCGGCGGCGCCGGCAGGGCGAGCGAGAGGTCGGCGGCGCCCGGTGGGAGGTCGGCGTCGGAGGCCGCCACCCGCGACACGCTCCCCAGGATGACCCACGGCGGCGACGCGGCGGCCGCCATCTTGACTCGGCTACCTCGGTCTGGTGGTCTGTGCTGCTCTAGTGCGCCTGAGCCTGCGCGTGTGGTGCCGGTGGTGAATGGGGGGTTAGGGTTTTAAGGCGGCGAGCAGAGCAGAGCGACCGGCGAGTGGAGTGAAACGGGTCGTCGGAACTGGATCGTGTTTGTGTCTGGTCACGGGACAGACGGCACCGCGGTGCATTTCGAACGTGCAAAGTGCACCATTTGGTTTCGATCGGTTGCCAGGCGAGCTGTGTTCGGTCTTGCCAGAGGCCAAAGCTCGGTCCACCATGCCTCTGCCGCTGCAGGTTAGATGAGGTGCAGAGCTGTAACCTGGGCATCCGTCCACAAATCAAAAGAGAGCCTTTTCTTTCTTTTTTGACTGAAAAAAGGAGGTTTTCAGTTCGTCGGCTAGTGGATGCAGCGAAGGGAAGGCAAAGCAAAGAGGGGCGAGTCGTTGTTTGACTGACGGTTTGATCTCATCTTTTGGCCATCTTTTGGTGTTTGCAGTTTCGGTGATACAGCAGGTTGGGGCGAGCGCAGTGCAGGTGCATCGACCGAGACATGCTGGGTTAAGTGTATGACTGTATGTCCAAACCTGTAGTAGTATATATCAGTATACAATTCTATGGCATCTAACTTGAATTTGTTTCTTAATCCACAAATGTGTCATATAAACAACGTATATCATGGACTCTTGGAGAACCAACCCGTGGTTGGATGGTTAGGAGGGCAGTGGCACCCTCAGCCCACCAGAGTTCAAATTCCAGATTTGACACTTTGGTGTCTCATAAAGGCGGAATATTCTTCAGTGGGAGGCGACGTTTCCATCGATAGCGAGGCGCCTGTGGTGACTTCGTCAATCTCAAGACCCGCCGGATCAGTTATTCAACGCAGTCTCTTGGAGGTGCTCATAGGGGTAGGGTGTGCGTGTGTGTGTTCATAGGGGTGAGTGTGTACGCGTATGTATGAGCGTCTTTAATTGTATTGTGTTTCGCAAAAAAAAAAAAAAACCGCAACATAAAAGCTTCAAAACGGTTTGAATGACACGGAAAAAAACAAAGAAACGAAATAAATCTCGGAAAAATCTGTCTAGAGGTTTGGTTTCCTTCAAAGTTCCTATAGAATAATAATAGCCCATTGCACAGAGATTTCAAAGGAAACTAGGATGAAAGTTCATTTGTTCAAAATAATATTCAATGAATTTTTCTATACATAAACTATATCCTCTGAAACTTCTACTGTACTTTTTTTTTCTTACGCAGACTGATCTAGGAAAAACATTTTTGCATTTAATATAGGCTTTTGCTTAGGCGTCTCCCCTCTCCAAACTTTAGCCCACCGTGGATGGTTGGTCAGGATCTGATACCTTTTCATGGCTAACTTATCCATTTAACTTTAGTGTTGAGAGGGGGGCGAGTGGGGGAGCACACCTCTTCAATATAGCGTGTCTGAGTTCAAAACAAAATAACGTGTCTCGACTCCACGAAGACAGAAAGCGGGATGTTGACATCTGATTCCTCCAAAACCCTGAGGCCTTTGTTTTGCATGAATGGATGATGTCTACGGGAGCTTCTATTCTTGTAGACAGTGTTGGGCCTCCAAGAGCAGAGGTTTGTAAAACAGCAGCAACTTTCCCTTAAGTGGATCACCCAAGGTTTATCGATCTCAGGGAGGAAGAGGTCAAAGATATCCCTCTCATGCAACCCTGCAACCACAAAGCAAGAAGTCTCTTGTGTCCCCAACACACCTAATAGGTGCACTAGTTCGGCGAAGAGATAGTGAAATACAGGTGGTATGAATGAATATGAGCAGTAGTAACGGCGCCAGAAAATAGCTTGCTGGCGTGTAGTTGATGGTGGTAATATGGCAGCAGTAGTAACGCAGTAAAACAGTAAACAAGCAGCGATAGCAGTATTTAGGAACAAGGCCTAGGGATTAGACTTTCACTAGTGGACACTCTCAACTTTGATCACATAACAGAATAGATAAATGCATACTCTACACTCTTTTGTTGGATGATGAACACATTGCATAGGATTACACGAACCCTCAATGCCGGAGTTAACAAGCTCCACAATTCAATGTTCATATTTAAATAACCTTAGAGTGCATGAAAGATCGACACGACTAAACCAAGTACTAGCACAGCATGCACACCTGTCACCTTCACACCATGTAGGAGGAATAGATCACATCAATACTATCATAGCAATAGTTAACTTCACAATCTACAAGAGATCATGATCATAGCATACGCCAAGTACTAACACGGATGCACACACTGTCACCATTACACCGTGCAGGAGGAATAGAACTACTTTAATAACATCACTAGAGTAGCACATGGATAAATTGTGATACAAACCACATTGCAATCATAAAGAGATATAAATAAGCACTTCACTACGCCATTCATAACAGTGAATAAGTATTCTGTGAAATATAGCCTAAGAGACCCACACGGTGCACACACTCGTCACCTTTACACACGTGGGACAAGGAGTCTCCGGAGATCACATAAGTAAAATTCACTTGACTAGCATAACGACATCTAGATTACAAGCATCATCATATGAATCTCAATCATGTAAGGCAGCTCATGAGATTATTGTATTGAAGCACATAGGAGAGAGATGAACCACATAGCTACCGGTACAGCCCCGAGCCTTGATGGAGAACTACTCCCTCCTCATGGGAGACAAGCAGCGTTGATGGAGATGGCGGTGGTGTCGATGGAGGAGCCTTCCGGGGCACTTCCCCGTCCCGGCGGCGTGCCGGAACAGAGACTCCTGTCCCCCAGATCTTGGCTTCGCGATGGCGGCGGCTCTGGAAGGTTTCTCGTACCGTGGCTTTTCCGTATCGTGGTTTTAGGTCGAGGGGCTTCTTATAGGCGAAGAGGCGGCGTCGGAGGGTCGAAGAGGCGGCGACACCATAGGGTGGCGCGGGCCACACCCAGGCCGCGCCGGCCTATGGTCCCGTGGGCCCGTGCCCCCTCTCTGGCGGTTCTCGGGTGTTCTGGATGCTTCCGGGCAAAATAGGATGCTCGGGTCTTGATTTCGTCCGATTCCGAGAATATTTCGTTACTAGGACTTCGAAACCAAAAACAGCAGAAAA
Organism: Lolium rigidum; assembly: GCF_022539505.1. Lineage (NCBI taxonomy): Eukaryota > Viridiplantae > Streptophyta > Magnoliopsida > Poales > Poaceae > Lolium > Lolium rigidum. The sequence continues at coordinate 209,700,081 of NC_061513.1, read as the reverse complement.
CCGGAACTGGCCCTTCGGCATCTCGTCAATAGGTTAGTTCCGGAAAACGCATAAATATGACATATAATGTGCACAAAACATGTAGATATCATCAATAATGTGGCATGGAACATAAGAAATTATCGATACGTCGGAGACGTATCAGCATCCCCAAGCTTAGTTCTGCTCGTCCCGAGCAGGTAAAACGATAACAAAGATAATTTCTGAAGTGACATGCCATCATAACCTTGATCATACTATTTGTAAACATATGTAATGAATGCAGCGATCAAAACAATGGTAATGACATGAGTAAACAAGTGAATCATAAAGCAAAGACTTTTCATGAATAGTACTTAAAGACAAGCATCAATAAGTCTTGCATAAGAGTTAACTCATAAAGCAATAAATCAAAGTAAAGGTATTGAAGCAACACATAGGAAGATTAAGTTTCAGCGGTTGCTTTCAACTTGTAACATGTATATTTCAATGATAGTTTGTCAATGCAAAGCAATATAACAAGTGCAATAAGCAAGTATGTAAGAATCAATGCATAGTTAATCACAAGTGTTTGCTTCTAAGATAGAGAGAAATGGGTAAACAGACTCAACATAAAAGTAAAAGAATGTCCCTTCGCAGAGGGAAGCATTGATTGCTATATTTGTGCTAGAGCTTTGGTTTTGAAAGCAAGAAACAATTTTGTCAACGGTAGTAATAAAGCATATGTATCATGTAAATTATATCTTACAAGTTGCAGGCCTCATGCATAGTATACTAATAGTGCCCGCACCTTGTCCTAATTAGCTTGGACTACCGGGATTATCGCAATGCACATGTTTTAACCAAGTGTCACAAAGGGGTACCTCTATGCCGCCTCGTACAAAGGTCTAAGGAGAAAGCTCGCATTGGATTTCTCGCTATTGATTATTCTCAACTTAGACATCCATACCGGGACAACATAGACAACAGATAATGGACTCCTCTTTTATGCATAAGCGTGTAGCAACAATTAATTTTCTCATATGAGATTGAGGATATATGTCCAAAACTGAAACTTCCACCATGGATCATGGCTTTAGTTAGCGGCCCAATGCTCTTCTCTAACAAGATGCACGCTCTAACCATAAAGTGGTAGATCGCCCTTACTTCAGACAAGACGAACATGCATAGCAACTCACATGATTTTCAACAAAGAGTAGTTGATGGCGTCCCCAGGAACATGGTTATCGCACAACAAGCAACTTATAAGAAATAAAATGCATAAGTACATATTCAATACCACAATAGTTTTTAAGCTATTTGTCCCATGAGCTATATATTGTAAAGGTAGATGATAGAAATTTAAAGGTAGCACTTCAAGCAATTTACTTTGGAATGGCGGAGAAATACCATGTAGTAGGTAGGTATGGTGGACACAAATGGCATAGTGGTTGGCTCAAGGATTTTGGATGCATGAGAAGTATTCCCTCTCGATACAAGGTTTAGGCTAGCAAGGTTATTTGAAACAAACACAAGGATGAACCGGTGCAGCAAAACTCACATAAAAAACATATTGTAAACATTATAAGACTCTACACCGTCTTCCTTGTTGTTCAAACTCAATACTAGAAATTATCTAGACCTTAGAGAGACCAATTATGCAAACCAAATTTTAGCAAGCTCTATGTATTTCTTCATTAATAGGTGCAAAGTATATGATGCAAGAGCTTAAACATGAGCACAACAATTGCCAAGTATCAAATTATTCAAGACATTTTACCAATTACTACATGTAGCATTTTCCGTTTCCAACCATATAACAATTAACGAAGCAGAAACTTCGCCATGAATACTATGAGTAGAGCCTAAGGATATACTTGTCCATATGCTACAGCGGAGCGTGTCTCTCTCCCACAAAGTGAATGCTAGGATCCATTTTATTCAAACAAAACAAAAACAAAAACAAACCGACGCTCCAAGCAAAGCACATAAGATGTGGCCGAATAAAAATATAGTTTCAGGGGAGGAACCTGATAATTTGTCGATGAAGAAGGGGATTCCTTGGGCATCCCCAAGCTTAGACGCTTGAGTCTTCTTCAAATATGCAGGGGTGAACCACCGGGGCATCCCCAAGCTTAGAGCTTTCACTCTTCTTGATCATAGTATATCATCCTCCTCTCTTGACCCTTGAAAACTTCCTCCAAACCAAACTCGAAACAACTCATTAGAGGGTTAGTGCACAATAAAAATTAACATGTTTAGAGGTGACACAATCATTCTTAACACTTCTGGACATTGCATAAAGCTACTGGACATTAATGGAACAAAGAAATTCATCCACCATAGCAAAAGAGGCAATGCGAAATAAAAGGCAGAATCTGTCAAAACAGAACAGTCCGTAAAGATGGATTTTATTGAGGCACCAGACTTGCTCAAATGAAAATGCCCAAATTGAATGAAAGTTGCGTACATATCTGAGGATCACGCACGTAAATTGGCTTAATTTTCTGAGCTACCTACAGGGAGGCAGGTCGAAATTCGTGACAGCAAAGAAATCTGAAACTGCGCAGTAATCCAAATCTGGTATCAACCTTTCTATCAAAGACTTTACTTGGCACAACAAAACACAAAACTAGGATAAGGAGAGGTTTGTACAGTAGTAAACAACTTCCAAGACACAAATATAAAACAAAGTACTGTAGCAAAATAACACATGGGTTATCTCCCAAGAAGTTCTTTCTTTATAGCCATTAAGATGGGCTCAGCAGTTTTAATGTTGCGCTCGCAGGAAATAGTATTTGGAGCAAAAAAAGAGCATCAAGAAGCAAATCCAAAACACATTTAAGTCTAACATGCTTCCTATGAAAAGGAATCTTGTAAATAAACAAATTCATGAAGCATGATGCAACAAGCATAGAAAGATAAAACGAGTGTAACTTCAAAAATTTCAGCATATAGAGAGGTGTTTTAGTAACATGAAAATTTCTACAACCATATTTTCCTCTCTCATAATAATATCCAGTAGAATCATGAGCATAAGTATCACATAAAACATCTTTATTCACATGCATAAAAGTATCATTACCCTCCACATAAGCATAGTCAATTTTATTGGTAATAGTGGGAGCAAATTCAACAAAGTAGCTATCATTATTATTCTCATCATCAAATATAGGAGGCATATTGTAATCATAATCAAATTTATCCTCCATAACAGGCGGTACTAAAAGACTTCTATCATTATAATCATCATAAATAGGAGGCAAAGCATCATCAAAGTAAATTTTCTCCTCAATGCTTGGGGGACTAAAAATATCATGCTCATCAAAGCCAGCTTCCCCAAGCTTAGAATTTTTCATATCATTAGCAACAATGGTATTCAAAGTATTCATGCTAATATGTTCCATGGGTTTTTTAATTTTCGCATCAAACCATCCATGTCTTAAATCAGGAAATAGAATAAGAAGCTCATTGTCGTCCATTATGCCAAACTAGTGTAAACAAGAAACAAAAAGATGCAATTGCAGGATCTAAAGGAAATAGCTTCGAGTACTTACAACGGCGAAAATAGCTTAGTAGCCAAGATCCGGAGTGTGAGTACCTTTTACCTTTCCTCCCCGGCAACGGCGCCAGAAAATAGCTTGATGTCTACGGGAGCTTCTATTCTTGTAGACAGTGTTGGGCCTCCAAGAGCAGAGGTTTGTAGAACAGCAGCAACTTTCCCTTAAGTGGATCACCCAAGGTTTATCGATCTCAGGGAGGAAGAGGTCAAAGATATCCCTCTCATGCAACCCTGCAACCACAAAGCAAGAAGTCTCTTGTGTCCCCAACACACCTAATAGGTGCACTAGTTCGGCGAAGAGATAGTGAAATACAGGTGGTATGAATGAATATGAGCAGTAGTAATGGCGCCAGAAATAAGCTTGCTGGCGTGTAGTTGATGGTGGTAATATGGCAGCAGTAGTAACGCAGAGAAAACGAGTAAACAAGCAGCGATAGCGATATTTAGGAACAAGGCCTAGGGATTAGACTTTCACTAGTGGACACTCTCAACTTTGATCACATAACAGAATAGATAAATGCATACTCTACACTCTTTTGTTGGATGATGAACACATTGCGTAGGATTACACGAACCCTCAATGCCGGAGTTAACAAGCTCCACAATTCAATGTTCATATTTAAATAACCTTAGAGTGCATGAAAGATCGACACGACTAAACCAAGTACTAGCATAGCATGCACACTGTCACCTTCACACCATGTAGGAGGAATAGATCACATCAATACTATCATAGCAATAGTTAACTTCACAATCTATAAGAGATCATGATCATAGCATACGCCAAGTACTAACACGGATGCACACACTGTCACCATTACACCGTGCAGGAGGAATAGAACTACTTTAATAACATCACTAGAGTAGCACATGGATAAATTATGATACAAACCACATTGCAATCATAAAGAGATATAAATAAGCACTTCACTACGCCATTCATAACAGTGAATAAGTATTCTGTGAAATATAGCCTAAGAGACCCACACGGTGCACACACTGTCACCTTTACACACGTGGGACAAGGAGTCTCCGGAGATCACATAAGTAAAATTCACTTGACTAGCATAACGACATCTAGATTACAAGCATCATCATATGAATCTCAATCATGTAAGGCAGCTCATGAGATTATTGTATTGAAGCACATAGGAGAGAGATGAATCACATAGCTACCGGTACAGCCCCGAGCCTTGATGGAGAACTACTCCCTCCTCATGGGAGACAGCAGCGTTGATGGAGATGGCGGTGGTGTCGATGGAGGAGCCTTCCGGGGGCACTTCCCCGCTCCGGCGGCGTGCCGGAACAGAGACTCCTGTCCCCCAGATCTTGGCTTCGCGATGGCGGCGGCTCTGGAAGGTTTCTCGTACCGTGGCTTTTCCGTATCGTGGTTTTAGGTCGAGGGGCTTCTTATAGGCGAAGAGGCGGCGTCAGAGGGTCGAAGAGGCGGCGACACCATAGGGTGGCGCGGGCCACACCCAGGCCGCGCCGGCCTATGGTCCCGTGGGCCTGTGCCCCCTCTCCGGCGGTTCTCGGGTGTTCGGATGCTTCCGGGCAAAATAGGATGCTTGGGTCTTGATTTCGTCCGATTCCGAGAATATTTCGTTACTAGGATTTCGAAACCAAAAACAGCCAGAAAACAGGAACTGGCCCTTCGGCATCTCGTCAATAGGTTAGTTCCGGAAAACGCATAAATATGACATATAATGTGCATAAAACATGTAGATATCATCAATAATGTGGCATGGAACATAAGAAATTATCGATACATCGGAGACGTATCAATGGATTAGTGTGTATTTATGTGTATAATCAACCATGTGTTGGGTGGAAACACAATCACCTCAAACCCATCGGGAGAGGCTTGCTGCTCTTCCATGGAGAAAGCACAGGGGGGTAGAGCATCCCCATCGTCGGCCCTCAAATAGACGTCGGCACATCATCCTTCATTTGGGGAACGGCTTCCCACACCGGCATCTTCCAAACCGGCGCCCCCAAAATCTTTCATAATATTTTAAAATAATATTTAAATCAAACAAAATTATCCGTACAATATTTTAATATAGTTTAACACAAATACAAAAAAATTATTCGCATAATAATTAAAATTAAATCATGCGTTGTTGGTGGCTTCTCTCCTCGCACACAAATGCGCAGCCAGATCTGCCTGAAGTTGACCATGAACACATGCATCTCGAATTTCTTAATGCATGTGAAGGAAGGCGGCAAATTGTTGGGGTACATGCTCTACTTCAGCAAGAGACCTCTGCTAATTAAATCGTTGATCATCATGCACAGGTTCGTCGTGCTCGCTCTCAATGATCATGTTGTGCATTATCACACAAGTCACACAAGCGTCCATCATCTCTCACATCTGAGACTCAGACCATGTGAGAGCAGGCTACCTAACAACAGTGAAACGTTGCTAAAGCACGCTCAACATCCTTGTGAGCTACTTCTTGGCATGTCGCAAAATAAGCGTCCATCTCCGAAGCTGGAGCCAGGATTGTCTTCACAAATGTACCATACGTTGGATAGATATCATCAGCTAGATAGTACCCCTTGTTGTATGCGTGGTTGTTTACCTCAAAGTTTACGGCACGAGCTTCTCCCTCAGCCTGTCTGGAAAACACCGGAGAACGCTGCAGCACGTTGATATCATTGTTTTTTCATGCCATGCCAAAGAAAGCATGCCAAATCCAAAGTTCATAGTTTACCACCGCCTCAAGAATGACACTGCACTCACCGGTATGCCCCTTATAGATCCCTTGCCAAGCAAAAGGCAATTCTTCCAACCCCAATGCATACAGTCGATGCTTTCTAGCATCCAAAGAAACCCTCGGGCTGCATTTTGTTCCACGATTTGAGCTGTATCATATGCCTTTGGTGCTCTCAAATAATCCCGACCAAACACCGCTATGACGGCTCGGCAAAACCTGTAGATAGTTTTTAAACATGTCGAATCCATCATGCGCAGGTAGTCATTGGCTGCATCTTGAGAAGTTTCGTATGCAAGACACCGCATTGCAACAGTGTATACTGCATGTGCAAACTTGTAGTAAGAGTATATCAGTACGTACAATTTTATCGCATCTAACTTGAATTTGTTTCTCAACTAACAAACGTGTCATATCAACAACATATATCATGGACTCCTACTGAACCAACCCGCAATATAAAAGCTTCAAAACTGTTTAAATGACACGGACGAAAACCAAAGAAACAAAATAAATCTCGCAAAAGTCTGTCTGGAGGTTTGGCTTCCTCCAAAGTGCCTACAGAATAATAGCCCATTGCACAAAGATTTCAAAGGAAGCTAGGATGAAAGTTAATTTGTTCAATATAATAGTCAATGATTTTTCTGTACATAAATTATATCCTCTAAAACTCCTACCGTAAACTTTCCCTTTGATGCAAACTAGCCCAGCAAAAACATTTTTGCATTTAGTATAGGCTTTTGCTTTGGTGTCTCCTCCTCTCCAAACTCTGGCCCACTAATGGTCAGGCTAGATGGACTCCCCCCCTCCCCCCTCCTCTCTCTCTCCCGACAGAGGCGATTTTGAGAAAATCGGGCCGATCCCGAGCCCCTTCGGCGGCGATGCCGGCCGGAGGTGGCGGAGGTGAGGTGCCGGAGTAGGGTTTCCTAGGGTAGGACTAGTTCCCGGCGGTTTGCCGGTTAGCTGTGGAGTTGAAGCCCTGGTTTCTCGGCCAGATCCAGAGTAGGCGTGTTTGGAGGTGCTCCTTGCTGCTCCGGCGGCCGGAGTCCAGGATGCATCCACCTCGACCGATCTCCGTAATAAGGCCTTCATCATCTCCCTCGAGCTCCTGATGGCGCCTCTTCTTCCGCTCCTGGCCGGCCTTGGTGGCGAGGGGGATTGGTCGAAGTCGTCGTCAAGGACTCGATCTGGAGGTGACAGGGGTTGAGTGCTTCTTTGGTGCTCCGGTGCGGCACCAGGGGGCCCGTCGCCGGCGGCCTCCCTCCAGATAAGGCGCCTAGGAGTCGACAACTGAACAAGAAGGTTGCCTCCTTGCCTCCTTGGCCGGCCGCCATGGTGGCGGGGGAGGTGGGGATGGAGGCGGATTGCTTGGTTTTCTTCTGACCTGACCGGCCATGGAGGCGAGGGGGCGGGAGATGCTGGACAGTTTGTGCTTCTCCCTCTAGTTGTTGACGTAGTCCTCGTCGCTGCTGGCTCTCTCGCTCGTTTTCTCAAGCCCCATGGTGGTGGTTTGACTGCGGGTTTCGATTGCCGGCGGTGACTGTTTCGAAGAGGAGCTTCTCTCCGACGTTTCAATGGAGTTTTCCCGTCTTCGCGTCAGACCAAATGGCAGTAGGGCTGTCGTTCCACCGCTACTCTGCTCCGGCCATCGGTGTACTCCTGTGCTTCGTTTCCAAGTGGCTTGTTCCCCGGAGGCGAGGTCGCAGTCCGTTGTCGGAGCTCGATCTGGAGGAGGAGGACGACGGAGGGCTTGATCGCGTTTTCGAGTTCCCTCTAGGGTCCTCTTTGCTTATTTCCTGGACCCCTTTGTAATTCATTGTATTTCTTAGGGTCTTCTTGTACTCCAGTTTATTAATAGCAGCTTTTGTCGGGTGGTTCCACCCGATGATCTTTCAAAAAAAAAATTGGCCCACTATGAATGGTCAGATCTTCTCATACCTTTCCGTGGGCTAATTTATCCCTTTAAATTTAGTGGTTGAGAGGGTTTGAGTGGGGGAACACTGAAGGACACCTCTTCAATATAACGTGTCTCGACTCGAGACTGGCTTTTTCAGAACCTGGATGCATGTGAACCCACTTTTTCAAAAGTGTGTTTGTGATGTAAAAACATGTTTTAAAAATTGAAACACAAAATGAATGCAAAGGTGATCTCAAACATGTGCCCTGGACATGAGTTTCGTGACGAAAAAACCTTTTATTTTGCCTCGGCAAAAAAGTGAAATTTTGCAGGGCTATATAGCAGTATATATGTGACGTATTTTGTCTTTTTTAGATTCTGAAATAAAAGAGTGATTTCTCCGTAAAACTTTCTACGCACACATGAAACATGTATACGTACCCGTTATTTTTATTTCAGAATTTTTTAACATTTAGAAAATGCATTTCACACCTGGGTTCACGTGCACCCAGTTCAACTGGGACTTTTCCGTCTCGACTCCACGAAGATAGAAAGAAGGATGTCGACATCAGGTTCCTCCAAAACCCTTAGGCCTGTGTCTTGCAGGAAGGGATAAGTGTGTATGTTGTGCATAATCAACCATGTGTTGGGTGTAAACCCAATCACCTCAACTCCAGCGGGGAAGGCGTACGGATGGCCATGGTGTCTAGGACGACCCAAACCTGGCTCAAATCTGGGCCAGGTTGGCGTGGCCGCGGATGGCACGCGTCGTCCTCGCGTGTCCGGACTGGTCCGCGTGTCTATCCCACCTGTCGATGCCCCAGTCCTATTAAATGTGGACGGGGAGTGGGATTGTCCCTATTCAGTCCCCACTCTTCACTCCGGCCGCACGCACGAGATCGACCTTCCGTGCCGCCATGGCCCCTAAGCGAGAGTTCGAGCCGTCCGCCAACGACCACGAGGCCGGCAGCAGCCGGCGAACCGCGCCGGCGGCGTTCGACAGGGGGTCGTCGGCTCCCATTCGCGATCGAATCTACGTCACCGTAGCGGTGGCGCAGATGTTCTGGGAGGCCGGTGTCCCAATGCCGTGGGGGGGGGGGGGGACGTGCACCTCCCCCATGCCTGGCACCTGACCCCAGATCGGGTTCCGGTGCCGCCGATCCCGGGCTCCGGCCGCGCCTGCATCACGGAGATCCGGAGGCGCCGCGCGCAGCTGCCGGCGGACCTCCGGGGACCCCGCCTACCGCGACACAAGGTTCGAGGTGGAGCACGATGCGCGCCGGCGTACGTGCTTCACGTCGGCGACGGCGAGGCCTCGCCCGCAGCCGCCTCGCCCGCAGCCGCGCACGCCTGCTAGGCGGGCTGGCCGCCGCCTCGGCGGCCTCTACACCAACGAGCTCGCAGCGGCGCCAGCGCAAGCGCCACAGGCCCAGCCCCAACCCCAGGAGGAGGACGACGCCGAGCTACAGGCCGCGCTGGCGGTGGCCCGCGAGCTCGACGACCTCGAGGAGCTGGCCAAATGGTCGTACCTCGCTGAGGCACTGCGCGCCTCCGCGCTGGAGGAGATGGCCAGGAAGGCACAGGAGGAAGCCGATGACGAGGCGGTTCCTCGGCAATGCCCACCATGAGGGGTTTGGGTTTTAGAGAAAGGCGACGACAAAAGTTCCAGGAGCGAGGCGGTACACGACGTACCCAGGTTCACGTCCCCACGGTGGAGGATCGCTACGTCCTGCTAGCAATCCACTATATGAATATATGTATACAGGGAGCCTCCATAGGCGGAGTTGTTGGATCTAGTCTAGTTCTAATCCGCGGGTTGCGGTGTCTAGGCGTGTCGCCTCTATGTTTATGTTTCTGAATATGCGTCCCTAAGGGGTGCCCCTGCCTGGCTTTATATATCAGCCAAGCTAGGGTTTACAAGAGTCCTAGTAGGATTCGTATCGGAGTCTTCTTTCCTTGTAGTCCAAGTTGAGGCGCGTGCAGGTCCAGCTTGTTGAGTCCTTGTGCTGGTCCAGCTTCATAGTTTGCACCGGGTATGGCAATGTCGAGTACCCGAAGGGTTATGCCCACGCCGCAGCCCCCGAGTGTCTGGCCGAAGTGAAGCTTCGGGCAGGGACTAAAGTTGTCTTCACCGAATGTCTTGATCATCTGTTGAATCTTGTGCTTGATGTAGAGTCAAAGTTGCTTTTTGTCGGGTGCGCGAAGCGCTCCCGATGGGAGTAGCCCCCGATTCTATGGGCGGGTGCTTGCAGCCACGCATAGACTCAAGTTGTACTACTCGAAGATCTTGATTGTTGATGCCGACGTCTTCAACTTTATTCTTCTTTGTTGGCGAGGTTGCCATATTTTTTATCGGGTGCGCGACTAGCGCTCCCGATGGGAGTAGCCCCCGAGCCTGTAGATAAATATGAAATAGTTATGTATAGGGTGTAAAAAATGCTAAGTCAAATACCGTACATGTCCTCGCGTTCCGAGAATATGATGTCGATAACTCTGATGATTTCACTGATAGAGGAGTTGACGATTTGGATGATATCCCAGAGGAGCCGATGATTTGGATGATGGACCAGAGGAGCCGATGATTTGGACGATGGCCCAGAGGAGCCGATGATTTGGAAGATGGCCCAGAGGAGCCGATGATTTGGATGATAGCCCAGAGGAGCCGATGATTCGGATGATGGCCCAGAGGAGCCGGTGATTTGGATGATGGCCCAGAGGGGCCGATGATTGGGGTGATATCCCGGAGGAGCCGATAATTTTATCGGGTGCGCGTCCAGCGCTCCTGATGGAAGTAGCCCCCGAGTCTGGGCACTTATGCTTGCAACCGTGAGTAGACTCAAGTCGAGCAACTTGATGTTTATAGTTTTCTTCAGGTGCCGTTGACACATTGTTGTTTATTTCAAGGGGCAATCTTTAATGCACCTTGAGCATCGTTGATGTCATTGTTTGTAAGTTTATCGGCAGCAAATTTTTGAGTGATCAGCTCGTGTTGCGGGTCTTGCTAAACCCGTTGTATGTGCAACTTTGCTTTCAACCGATGCATGTCTTGACAGCAGCTCCCGAATAGATCGGTGACACTAGATCTGCCGATGACTCCGTCGCTCTTTGATACTTCTGTAATGTAAAGTATCGAGCGTGGGTCGTTTTCGTATGTATTTCATGATCCTTGCTATATGCGGCACTCTTTGAGGCATCTATAGCAAAGGAAAAGAGCAAGGTCCCCGTTGCTTCATGATCCTTGCTATTTGCGGCACTCTTTGAGGCATCTATAGCAAAGGAAAAGAGCAAGGTCTTCGTTGTTTCATGATCCTTGCTATCTGCGGCACTCTTTGAGGCATCTATAGAGGAAAAGAGCAAGGTCCCCATTGCTTCATGATCCTTGCTATTTGCGGCACTCTTTGAGGCATCTATAGCAAAGGAAAAGAGCAAGGTCTCTGTTGATTTTGCATCATAGCACTCGTAATTTCAGAGGCTTTTTCATTATCCTTGCTATCTGCGGCACTCTTTGAGGCATCTATAGCAAAGGAAAATAGCAATGTCCCCGTTGATTACCATCCATTGCAGCACTCGTATTTTCAGAGGCTTTTAGATGATAATTTCAGGTATAAGAAGTCTTCAAATCTTCTTGAATTCCAGCGAACCGGTGCTCCCGATGGGAGTAATAGTCTTCATATCTTCTGGGTTCCAGCGAACCGGTGCTCCCGATGGGAGTAATAGTCTTCATATCTTCTGGGTTCCAGCGAACCGGCGCTCCCGATGGGAGTAATAGTCTTCATATCTTCTTGAGTTCCAGCGAACCGGCGCTCCCGATGGGAGTAATAGTCTTCATATCTTCTTGGGTTCCAGCAAACCAGCGCCCAGGGAACCGGCGCTCCCGATGGGAGTAATAGTCTCCATATCTTCTTGGGTTCCAGCGAACCAGCGCCCAGGAAACCGGCGCTCCCGATGGGAGTAATAGTCTTCATAACTTCTTAGGTTCCAGCGAACCGGCGCTCCCGATGGGAGTAATAGTCTTCATATCTTCTTGGGTTCCAGCAAACCAGCGCCCAGGAAACCGGCGCTCCCGATGGGAGTAATAGTCTTCATATCTTCTTGGGTTCCAGCGAACCAGCGCCCAGGGAACCGGCGCTCCCGATGGGAGTAATATTCTTCATAACTTCTTAGGTTCCAGCGAACCGGCGCTCCCGATGGGAGTAATAGTCTTCATATCTTCTTGAATTCCAACGAACCAGCGTTCCTGATGAGAGTAACCGCAATAGTTCGAAGATATTCCAGGAGCCCCCGAGTAATTGCAGCGCTCCCGACAGCAGCGCATCGGGTCAATATTATATAATATGATATTCATTGAATATTCCAGATGATGAATCCATCAACCCGAGAGTGCATCGGGAGAAGATATATCCAGAGCCGAAGAGGATAAGTCCATCGAGTAATCATAGATGATGAAGAAAATAAATCCACTCAGTCGGGGAAAATAAATCCACCGAGAGTACTGGAGGTAACGATGTAATGGCGCCTCCCCAATCATCGGGTGTGGCGAAAGGAAGAGGAACACTTAGTTCTGCAGGCGCAGTTGAAATAGTTGCGCGGCTAAAAATAATCCATGCGGCAGGCGCAGTCGAAATAATCGCGCCACCCAAGATAATCCACACGGTGGGCGCAGTCGAAATAATTGCGCCATCCAAGATAATCCATGTGGCGGGCGCAGTCGAAATAATTGCGCCATCCAAGATAATCCATGCTGCGGGCGCAGTCGAAATAATTGCGCCATCCAAGATAATCCATGCGGCGGGTGCAGCCGAAATAATTGCGCGGCCAGATATAGTCGATGTAGCAGCGCCCGGCCGGCGTGGTCGAAGTAGCCGCATGGTCAGAAATAGTCGATGAAGAGGACGGGTGAGCACCCGAATAAATCGAGTCCGTAATGTCGGGTCCGCGACAGGTGAGCTCTCAGTATAACAAGTGCGCGACGGCGGGCGCGGCCGTCCGAACAAAGTAGTTGAAGCTTTGTTTCAATCTGATGGGTCCACGACGGTCGAACCCGAGCATGATGAACCGTCCATGAAGAGATATTAATATGTCACTCGAAGTAGAAATCAGCCGGCGTCAAAAAAAAGATTCGGCTGCAACGCGAAGTAATTTGTGGTAACGCCAAGATTTTTAGATCAACACGAGTGAGGATCGCCTGGTTCCTGACCACGTCTGCCGATCGACTCGGCATGTGTAGTTCTGTTCAAAATTGTCCCTCACACGTTGCTTTTCCTTGAAACTTGTACTCTCGCTTTAGATCAGATAATTCCTGCATGTCTTACCATCAGATTGATTCATCTTGATAGTCCTGATTCATCTTTTCCTTGGGAGCGTTAAGCACTAGTGGTGGATGACTGTCATCTGGTATCGTATCGTGGAGTCGAATTGTATTCGGCTGGCGGCCAAATCGTTGTGTTGTTCCGGTGTCACCTCTGCATACACAGATTCAATGGCAATTTGTTAGTGTTGCCACGTGCCTCCCAATATCGTGGCATGTCTTTTTGGTGTGGTGTTGGAGTGTCGTGCTCGACTGTTTGTTAGTGTTGCCTTGTGTTCTCTGTTAGGTTTGGTTGTGGACGGGTGTGGGCGTGGTGTTTGTGTGAGCTTATTCATGTAGGTTTTTGCCCGGTTTTCTCCAAAAAACTGGGCACCTTCTTCTTAATTAATGAATGAGGCAAAGCTTTTGTCTCTGTTTCAAAAAAAAAAAAAAGATTCAATGGCAATAGTTTCACGTGAATGACGTTCTTGTCTTCCTGGGACGTGGCCTTGGGACTTGATCCGCCCGCGGCTGCTGCTTTTCCTTCTCTTTATTTCTTCCAATACGAAGCTGCTGTTGCCTGATCGCTGAGATTTGATCCGGGCACGGATACCAGTTGTATGCTGGCCATGGTTGGAGCGCAGACATGGGATAACTGCTGTAGTTGGAATCTGTTGACGGCGAAACTGATCCAGCTGAAGAGCAACACAAGCTAGATGTGATCTGGTCTGGTTGTGGAGCGTAGATGTAGAACTTGATGACGATGTAGATGGATCCCGCCCGGATAACGAAATCCAGCGTCGCGTTTCCCATAGACGGCGCTAATTGACGAGGCGGTTCCTCGGCAATACCCACCATGAGGGGCTTGGGTTTTAGAGAAAGGCGACGACGGAAGTTCCGGGAGCGAGGCGGTACACGACGTACCCAGGTTCACGTCCCCACGGTGGAGGATCGCTACGTCCTGCTAGCAATCAACTATATGAATATATGTATACAGGGAGCCGCCATAGGCGGAGTTGTTGGATCTAGTGTAGTTCTAATCCGCGGGTTGCGGTGTCTAGGCGTGTCGCCTCTATGTTTATGTTTCTGAATATGCGTCCCTAAGGGGTGCCCCTGCCTGGCTTTATATATCAGCCAAGTTAGGGTTTACAAGAGTCCTAGTAGGATTCGTATCGGAGTTTTCTTTCCTTGTAGTCCAAGTTGAGGCGCGTGCAGGTCCAGCTTGTTGAGTCCTTGTGCTGGTCCAGCTTCATAGTTTGCACCGGGTATGGCAATGTCGAGTACCCGAAGGGTTATGCCCACGTCAGCCGAGACCGAGGCGTGGGCGTTCCTCGCCATGGAGTGCCGGCAGGAGGAGGCCACGCGCCAGGCCGCGCTCCTCGCTCCGGCACGAGGCAGAGCTGCAGGCCGCTGCGGGAGCAGCGGCAGAAGGAGGCCGCGCTGCTGGCATGCCTACGTAGGCG
>NC_061513.1:209614159-209685097 GCF_022539505.1 Lolium rigidum | reverse complement strand
GACCGTAATTTGTTCACCCAACATGCTTTTATCTTATGGGAGAGACACCTCTAGTGAACTCGTGGACCCCGGTCCATTCTTTTAATACCGAAATACAAATCTGCCGCAATACTTGTTTTACTATTTTCTCTCGCAAACAATCATCTTCCACACAATACGGTTAATCCTTTGTTACAAGCAAGCCGGTGAGATTGACAACCTCACTCGTTTCGTTGGGGCAAAGTACTTTGGTTGTGTTGTGCAGGTTCCACGTTGGCGCCGGAATCTCCGGTGTTGCGCCGCACTACATCCCGCCGCCATCAACCTTCAACGTGCTTCTTGACTCCTACCGGTTCGATTAAACCTTGGTTTCTTACTCGAGGGAAACTTGCCGCTGTGCGCATCACACCTTCCTCTTGGGGTTCCCAACGGACGTGTCAACTACATGCATCAAGCAAATTTCCGGCGCCGTTGCCGGGGAGATCAAGACACGCCGCAAGGGGAGTCTCCACTTCTCAATCTCTTTACTTTGTTTTTGTCTTGCTTTATTTTATTTACTACTTTGTTTGCTGCACTATATCAAAACACAAAAAAATTAGTTGCTAGCTTTACTTTATTTACTCGTCTTGTTTGCTATATCAAAAACACAAAAAAATTAGTTTACTTGCATTTACTTTATCTAGTTTGCTTTATTTACTATTGCTAAAATGGCCAACCCTGAAAATACTAAGTTGTGTGACTTCACTAGCACAAATAATAATGATTTCCTATGCACACCTATTGCTCCACCTCGCTACTACAGCAGAATTCTTTGAAATTAAACCTCGCTTTACTGAATCTTGTTATGCGAGAGCAATTTTCTCGGTGTTAGTTCCGATGATGCTGCTGCCCATCTCAATAATTTTGTTGAACTATGTGAAATGCAAAAATATAAAGATGTAGATGGTGACATTATAAAATTAAAATTGTTCCCTTTCTCATTAAGAGGAAGAGCTAAAGATTGGTTGCTATCTCTCGCCTAAGAATAGTATTGATTCATGGACTAAATGCAAGGATGCTTTTATTGGTAGATATTATCCCCTCGCTAAAATTATATCTTTGAGGAGTAGCATAATGAATTTTAAACAATTAGATAATGAACATGTTGCTCAAGCTTGGGAAAGAATGAAATCTCTGGTTAAAAATTGCCCAACCCATGGACTCGACTACTTGGATGATCATCCAAACCTTCTATGCATGACTAAATTTTTCTTCGCGGAATTTATTGGATTCAGCTGCTGGAGGTACCTTTATGTCCATCACTCTTGGTGAAGCAACAAAGCTCCTTGATAATATGATGGTTAATTACTCTGAATGGCACACGGAAAGAGCTCCACAAGGTAAGAAGGTAAATTCTCGTTGAAGAATCCTCTTCCTTGAATGATAAAGTTGATGCTATTATGTCTATGCTTGCGAATGATAGGACTAATGTTGATCCTAATAATGTTCCATTAGCTTCATTGGTTGCCCAAGAAGAACATGTTGATGTAAACTTCATTAAAAATAATAATTTCAACAACAATGCTTATCTGAACAATTCTAGTAATAACTATAGGCCATATCCTTATAATAATGGTAACGGTTATGCTAATTCTTATGGGAATTCTTACAACAATAATAGGAATACACCCCCTGGACTTGAGGCCATGCTTAAAGAATTTATTAGTACACAAACTGCCTTTAACAAATCTCGTTGAGGAAAAGCTCAATAAAATTGATATTCTTGTTTCTAGAGTTGATAGTCTTGCCTCTGATGTTGATCTTTTGAAATCGAAAGGTATGCCTAATAGGGATATTGAAAATAAAATTGTTACTACAGCAAATGCCATCCAAGTTAGAATTAATGAGAATATAAGATTAATGGCTGAACTGCGTGCTAGGTGGGATAGAGAAGAAAATGAAAAACTAGCTAAAAAGGAAAATGTAGCTAAAGTTTGGACTATTACCACCACTAGCAATGCTAATGATTCATATGTTGCTGCACCTCCTACTATCAATGGTAAAATAATTGGTGTTGGCAATGCTTCTACTCCTAGTGCAAAGCGCGCAAAATTACCCGAAACTCGCTAAAACCGCTCGAAACCGCTTGTGATAAAACCGCTGAAATTTTTTCCAACCTTGGGGATGATAATCCCATTGCTTTAGATTGTAATGATTTAGATTTTGATGATTGCCACATCTCTGAAGTTATAAAGTTCTTGCAAAAACTTGCTAAGAGTCCCAATGCTAGCGCTATAAATTTGGCTTTCACAAAACATATTACAAATGCTCTCATAAAAGCTAGAGAAGAGAAACTAAAACTTGAAACTTCTATTCCTAGAAAGCTAGAGGATGGTTGGGAGCCCATCATTAAAATGAGAGTCAAAGATTTTGATTGTAATGCCTTATGTGATCTTGGTGCAAGTATTTCGTTATGCCTAAAAAAGTCTATGATATGCTTGACTTGCCACCATTGAAAAATTGTTATTTGGATGTTAATCTCGCCGATAATGCTAAAAAGAAACCTTTGGGGAAAGTTGATAATGTTCATATTATGGTTAACAATAACCTTGTCCCCGTTGATTTTGTTGTCTTGGATATTGAATGCAATGCATCTTGCCCCATTATATTGGGAAGACCTTTTCTTCGAACCGTTGGTGCTACTATTGATATGAAGGAAGGTAATATTAAATATCAATTTCCTCTCAAGAAAGGTATGGAACACTTCCCTAGAAAGAGAATGAAGGTACCTTATGATTCTATCATTAGAACAAATTATGATGTTGATGCTTCGTCTCTTGATGTTACTTGAGTTACACTTTCTGCGCCTAGCCGAAAGGCGTTAAAGAAAAGCGCTTATGGGAGACAACCCATGTTTTTACTACAGTATTTTTGTTTTATATTTGTGTCTTGGAAGTTGTTTACTACTGTAGCAACCTCTCCTTATCTTAGTTTTATGTTTTGTTGTGCCAAGTAAAGTCTTTGATAGAAAAGTAAGTACTAGATTTGGATTATCGCGCAGTTCCAGCATTTCTTTGTCGTCACGAATCTGGGTCTATCTCCCCGTAGGTAGCTCAGAAAATTAAGCCAATTTACGAGCATGATCCTCAGATATGTACGCAACTTTCATTCAATTTGAGCATTTTCGTTTGAGCAAGTCTGGTGGCCTAATAAAATCCATCTTTACGGACTGTTCTGTTTTGACAGATTCTGTCTTTTATTTCGCATTGCCTCTTTTGCTATGTTGGATGAATTTCTTTGATCCACTAATGTCCAAGTAGCTTTATGCAATGTCCAGAAGTGTTAAGAATGATTGTGTCACCTCTCGAACATGTGAATTTTTATTATGCACTAACCCTCTAATGAGTTGTTTCGAGTTTGGTGTGGAGGAAGTTTTCAAGGATCAAGAGAGGAGTATGATGCAATATGATCAAGGAGAGTGAAAGCTCTAAGCTTGGGGATGCCCCGGTGGTTCACCCCTGCATATATTAAGAAGACTCAAGCGTCTAAGCTTGGGGATGCCCAAGGCATCCCCTTCTTCATCGACAACATTATCGTGTTCCTCCCCTGAAACTATATTTTTATTCCGTCACATCTTATGCACATTGCTTGGAGCGTCGGTTTGTTTTTGTTTTTTGTTTTGTTTGAATAAAATGGATCCTAGCATTCACTTTATGGGAGAGAGACACGCTCCGCTGTAGCATATGGACAAATATGTCCTTAGGCTCTACTCATAGTATTCATGGCGAAGTTTCTTCTTCGTTAAATTGTTATATGGTTGGAATTGGAAAATGCTACATGTAGTAACTCTAAAATGTCTTGGATAATTTGATACTTGGCAATTGTTGTGCTCATGATTAAGCTCTTGCATCATATACTTTGCACCCATTAATGAAGAAATACTTAGAGCTTGCTAATTTGGTTTGCATATTTGGTTTCTCTAGAGTCTAGATAATATCTAGTATTGAGTTTTGAACAACAAGGAAGACGGTGTAGAGTCTTATAATGTTTACAATATGTCTTTTATGTGAGTTTTGTCTGTACCGTTCATCCTTGTGTTTGTTTCAAATAACCTTGCTAGCCTAAACCTTGTATCGAGAGGGAATACTTCTCATGCATCCAAAATACTTGAGCCAACCACTATGCCATTTGTGTCCACCATACCTACCTACTACATGGTATTTATCCGCCATTCCAAAGTAAATTGCTTGAGTGCTACCTTTAAAATTCCATCATTCACCTTTGCAATATATAGCTCATGGGACAAATAGCTTAAAAACTATTGTAGTATTGAATATGTACTTATGCACTTTATCTCTTATTAAGTTGCTTGTTGAGCGATAACCATGTTTCGGGGACGCCATCAACTATTCCTTGTTGGATATCATGTGAGTTGCTATGCATGTCCGTCTTGTCCGAAGTAAGAGAGATCTACCACCTTCATGGTTGGAGCATGCATATTGTTAGAGAAGAACTTTGGGCCGCTAACTAAAGCCATGATTCATGGTGGAAGTTTCAGCTTTGGACATATATCCTCAATCTCATATGAGAATAATAATTGTTGCCACATGCTTATGCATTAAAGAGGAGTCCATTATCCGTTGTCCATGTTGTCCCGGTATGGATGTCTAAGTTGAGAATAATCAAAAGCGAGAAATCCAAAATGCGAGCTTTCTCCTTAGACCTTTGTACAGGCGGCATGGAGGTACCCCATTGTGACACTTGGTCAAAACATGTGCATTGCAAAGATCCGGTAGTCCAAGTTAATTAGGACAAGGTGCGGGCACTATTAGTATACTATGCATGAGACTTGCAACTTGTAAGATATAATGTACATAACTCATATGCTTTATTACTACCGTTGACAAAATTGTTTCATGTTTTCAAAATAAAAGCTCTAGCACAAATATAGCAATCGATGCTTTCCTCTTTGAAGGACCATTCTCTTTACTTTTATGTTGAGTCAGCTTCACCTATCTCTCTCCACCTCAAGAAGCAAACACTTGTGTGAACCGTGCATTGATTCCTACATACTTGCATATTGTACTTGTTATATTACTCTATGTTGACAATTATCCATGAGATATACATGTTACAAGTTGAAAGCAACTCGCTGAAACTTAATCTTCCTTTGTGTTGCTTCAATGCCTTTACTTTGATTTATTGCTTTATGAGTTAACTCTTATGCAAGACTTATTAATACTTGTCTTGAAGTACTATTCATGAAAAGTCTTTGCTTTATGATTCACTTGTTTTCTCATGTCATTACCATTGTTTTGATCGCTGCATCCACTACATATGTTTACAAATAGTATGATCAAGGTTATGATGGCATATCACTTCAGAAATTATCTTTGTTATCGTTTTACCTCGCTCGGGACGAGCAGTAACTAAGCTTGGGGATGCTTGATACGTCTCCGACGTATCGATAATTTCTTATGTTCTATGCCATATTATTGATGATACCTACATGTTTTATGCACACTTTATGTCATATTCGTGCATTTTCTCGGAACTAACCTATTAACAAGATGCCGAAGTGCCGGCTCTCGTTTTCCGCTGTTTTTGGTTTCGTAAATCCTAGTAACGAAATATTCTCGGAATTGGACGAAACGAAGACCCGTGGGCCTATTTTTCCACGGAGCTTCCGAAGACCGAAGAACATACGAAGTGGGGCCACGAGGTGGCGACACCACAAGGCGGCGCGGACAAGGGGGCCCGCGCCGCCCTATGGTGTGGCCCCTCGTCGGGCCCCCGACTCGCCCTTCCGCCTACTTAAAGCCTCCGTCGCGAAACCCCCGAGGCGAAAAACCACGATACGGAAAACCCTACCGAGACGCCGCCGCCGCCGATCCCATCTCGGGGGATTCCGGAGATCTCCTCCGGCACCTCGCCGGAGAGGGGATTCATCTCCCGGAGGACTCTACACCGTCATGGTCGCCTCCGGAGTGATGAGTGAGTAGTTCACCCCTGGACTATGGGTCCATAGCAGTAGCTAGATGGTTGTCTTCTCCTCATTGTGCTTCATTGTTGGATCTTGTGAGCTGCCTAACATGATCAAGATCATCTATCTGTAATTCTATATGTTGTGTTTGGAGGGATCCGATGGATAGAGAATACCATGTCATGTTAATTATCAAGTTATTACATATGTGTTGTTTATGATCTTGCATGCTCTCCGTTTCTAGTAGAGGCTCGGCCAAGTTTTTACTTTTAACTCCAAGAGGGAGTATTTATGCTCGATAGTGGGTTCATGCCTCGCATTGACACCCGGGACAAGTGACGTAAAGTTCTAAGGTTGTGTTCTGCTCGTTGCCACTAGGGATAAAACATTGGCGCTATGTCCGAGGATGTAGTTGTTGATTACATTACGCACCATACTTAATGCAATTGTCTCGTTGCTTTGCAACTTAATACCGGAGGGGGTTCGGACGATAACCTCGAAGGTGGACTTTTTAGGCATAGATGCAGTTGGATGGCGGTCTATGTACTTTGTCGTAATGCCCAATTAAATCTCACTATACTTATCATGTCATGTATGTGCATTGTTATGCCCTCTCTATTTGTCAATTGCCCGATCGTAATTTGTTCACCCAACATGCTTTTATCTTATGGGAGAGACACCTCTAGTGAACTCGTGGACCCCGGTCCATTCTTTTAATACTCGAAATACAAATCTGCTGCAATACTTGTTTTACTATTTTCTCTCGCAAACAATCATCTTCCACACAATACGGTTAATCCTTTGTTACAGCAAGCCGGTGAGATTGACAACCTCACTCGTTTCGTTGGGGCAAAGTACTTTGGTTGTGTTGTGCAGGTTCCACGTTGGCGCCGGAATCTCCGGTGTTGCGCCGCACTACATCCCGCCGCCATCAACCTTCAACGTGCTTCTTGACTCCTACTGGTTCGATTAAACCTTGGTTTCTAACTGAGGGAAACTTGCCGCTGTGCGCATCACACCTTCCTCTTGGGGTTCCCAACGGACGTGTCAACTACACGCATCAAGAACGCAGAGGATCTGGTAAGAAAATGCAATGGGTGCCAGAGGTACGCCAAGCAAAATCATACCCCAGCCTCCGGCTTAAAAACAATACCACTAACTTGGCCGTTTGCCGTTTGGTGCCTAGACATGGTTGGCCCATTCAAAACAGCAAGGGGAAACATGACCCACATCTTGGTTATGGTGGATAAATTCACCAAATGGCTAGAGGTGAAACCCATTGCAAAATGTGATGGGCGCACAGCGGTGAAATTCTTAAAGGATGTTATTCTGCGGTATGGATACCCACACAGCATTATCACCGACAACGGCACAAACTTTGCTCAAGGCGAGTTCAAAAGATTTTGTGAGGACAACAACATCCGGTTGGATTTGTGCTCAGTCGCACACCCGCAAGGTAATGGCCAAGTTGAAAGGACAAACGCTTTGGTACTTTCCGGTATCAAACCAAGACTCATCGATGCGGTGGAAAAATCGCCGGGGTGTTGGCTCGATGAGCTACCATCAGTGTTGTGGAGTATAAGAACAACTCCGAACCGGTCTACCGGATACACTCCATTTTTCATGGTTTATGGAGCAGAAGCGGTCATACCAACCGACATTCTCCATGATTCACCAAGGGTGCAACTCTATACCGAAGAAGAGGTAAAGGAGGCTCGAGAAA
Source organism: Lolium rigidum (assembly GCF_022539505.1). Lineage (NCBI taxonomy): Eukaryota > Viridiplantae > Streptophyta > Magnoliopsida > Poales > Poaceae > Lolium > Lolium rigidum. The sequence goes on along the minus strand of NC_061513.1, from coordinate 209,677,433 downwards.
ACAATGTGGACTTGCTAGAAGAAGCAAGAGAACTAGCTTTGGCAAGAACAGCCATTTACCAACAAAACCTCAGACGCTATCACAGCCGGAAGGTTAACCCGAGGGTGTTCCGGGAAGGAGATCTAGTGCTACGCCTAGTGCAGCGCACTGAAGGCCGGCACAAGCTTTCCCCTCCGTGGGAAGGGCCTTTCATTGTGAGCAAGGCTCTCCACAATGATGCCTACTACCTGATTGATGCACAGGAATGGAAGAAAGGAAAGGCGGACAGATCCGGAGAGGAGACCAAGCGTCCATGGAATGTAGCTTTGTTGCGTCCTTTCTACTCTTGAAGTTGTGGTCTAAGAAGTTCCTTTTTTGTACCTTATTTGCTATGAATAAAAGATGTCGGAACCTTGAATGAGTCTCGGGGACTACCCCACTAAAGTTGCATGTAACTTGTTTATTTTTTCAGTTTACCGGTTGCTTATTGAACGTTTTTTCTTTCCGGTTTAGTAGTGTGCTAAAACCTACCGGAGTCTTCGACTCTGCTGCTGTCCGCAACCCGACTTCATGGCAAGCAAGATAAACCGGTAGGGGATAAGCACATGAACTGCGAAGAGGGAGAGCGGGAAAGAACAATCCGGAAAAATTTAACTAACCCCGGTTATACCGGTTTTTTGCAAAAATTTCGAGTTATTTCTAAGTTCAAGAAAGTGCTTACTTGGTGAAAGAACTTTGTGCTCATACGCCAAAAACGCCCAGAGAAGGTAGGCAGAGCCAAAGCAAAAGAGCCAAGTGTGCATCTAATTGGATGCGGAAACAATTTCGGAATCATTGCAGTGCAAGACAAAAATCGAAACGATAAGCAAAGTGCTAAGTAGCAAACCAACATAACTTAATAAGTTACCGGTGTGCAAGACACCGGCATAAATTGTTGTACCACAAACCAAAAGGATGAGTTTTAGCTTACATCATAAACCCCGGCATACCGGGGTAGAATTTAACAAGTTCTGTTATGAAGCAAGCAGGAGCAGGTAAACTTGTTGTCACAACAAACATTCAAGAAGCGTGGGCATCGGTGGAGCAGCACCGGTCTCGGGGCTTCGGGGGAGCAGCGCTGGCCTCGGGAGCTTCCGGCGGCACATCCTCGGCACCCTCATCTTCATCTCCCTCTTCTTCTTCCTCATCGCTGAGGTAGTCCTTGACATCAGGAGGGGGAGGGATGAAGGTGCGGACCTCGGCATACTCAGCAAGCCGGTAGGCCCGATCTTGCCGCTTCGCGGTAAGAACCGGGTCCACGTCGGTGGGAGCATCTTGGCGTACGCCTTGGAGCGCGTCCAGGTCCAAGTCCGGATACCAGGAGCACGCGGAGCGCAGCGCGGTGTCAGCTCCAGCACGAGCCGCGGAGCACTGCCACTCACGAATCCGGCGCCCTGCCTCCTTCAGCCGGTTGGCGGTGAGGGTGATGTTGGCTGGCATGGCCTCTTCAGGCCACATCACCTTGAAGATTTGGATGGCGGCATCCGGTAGATCGACAAGGGTGCGGTCCACTGAGCGCATGTGTTGGACTCGAGCGGAGAGGGCGACCAGATAGTCGTACCCGTCCCAGTGCGCGTCCATGTTGGGAAATTCCCGCGCCACCCGATCCTCCATCACCTTTTTCACGGCGTGTGCCTGGGAGTCCGGGAAGTGTTCTACAGGAAGAAGGGAAAAGCATAAGCATAGGATACCGGAAAACAGTCTGCCGGAAGGAAAAGGAACACGGATGCATTTTCAAAAAGAGAAAGCTTATAAGCGAAAGAAGGGACAAGGCAAGGACTTACGGAGAGCCAGCGCATCAATCTGCATCACCAGCCGATCATATTCTTTATGATCAGTGGTCATGACCTCAATATGGTGCTCTGCTGCCTTCCGCGCCTTCCTTTCCTCCTCCAGCTCCGTCAGCAGCACCGTGTTGGAGTTCGTGGAATCCTCCACGACCTCCGCCAGCCTGGCCTCGGCTGCAGCCTTGGCGTCCTTCAGATCTTGATCATGCTGGAGCGCGGCTTGCATAGCCTGTTCCTTAAGCTCCCTCGAGGCGGTCTGCTGGGCGTCCAGTGCCTCGCGGTGCTCCTTGATGAGCTGCTCCTTTTCGCCTAAACACCGGAAAGAAAAATGTTAGTAAAGTGGCAGTTGATAAATGAGGAGAGAACGGGTTAACCGGAAAAGAAAAAGTGATACCTTGGAGAGTGGCGATTTGGGCCTTGAGGGTCTCAAGGGTAGCTTCCGGGACAGCTGGTGAACAAAAGATGCATAAGTGTTAAAGAAGGAAACTTTCCGGTAAAAAGATGCCGGAGGAAAAGAAAGGAAACAAACCTTGGCAATGGCCGTGGGCCTCGGCAAGGTCCCGATGCTCCCACAGAAGCTCCTCGAAGAGCTGCTTCCGGGCATCCGCGGTGCTCTGTTCAAAGAAGACAATTGTGAGAAGGAAAGAAACCATGTTATCAACCCGAAACTCGGGGACTGGCTATGCCGGTTTCGCGCGCGTTTCTAGTTAAGTTTCGCGCTAAGAGCAAAGATCTTAACCCGAAACTCGGGGACTGGTTATGCCGGTTTCGCGCGCGTTTCTAGTTAAGTTTCGCGCTAAGAGCAAAGATCTTAACCCGAAACTCGGGGACTGGCTATGCCGGTTTCGCGTGTTTCTAGTTAAGTTTCGCGCTAAGAGCAAAGATCTTAACCCGAAACTCGGGGACTGGCTATGCCGGTTTCGCGCGTTTCTAGTTAAGTTTCGCGCTAAGAGCTACGCTCTCAACACGAAACTCAAGGACTGGGAGGATAGACAAGATCCGGAAAGAAAGAAACCGGCATCAACAAAAAGTTACAACAAAGTTGGCGAAACTTACCACCACGTTGCTGGTGGCGTCGTACCACACACTGTCGAACTCCTTCACGGCACGCTTGAGCCGCATGAAGTGTTCTTCAGGCGGTCCTTCCCCAAGCCGCGGGTAGATGCGGAGATGTCCGCATCGTTCCATTTTTGGGCATAGGGGAGAAGGTGCCCCAGGTCCTTGCCCTCGCGCTTCAGCTCAACAATCCGGCCCAGGAGGCCGGAAGGTTTTTCTGGGACCGCAGCAGCGGCAGGCCCGACATGCAGCACTAGAGACTGCGAGCCGGTTGATGCGCTGCCATCCACGGCCTTTCCGCGGGACGCCCCCGGCTTAAGGAACTGAGTGATCTTGGGGGTCGCCGGCGGCGGCTTGGGCTTGGCCGCGGGAGGTCCTTGGCTTGGCGGCGGTGTTGGAGTAGACCCGGTAGGCTCGAGGATAAGAGCTTCCGGGTGCGGTGCAGAAGAGGCCGGCGCGGAAGTATCCGGCGCGGTCTTGCTGGGGGAAGAGCTTGGCTGCTGCTTCTTCTTCTTCGGGCCAGGAGGAACCAGAGGTTCCGCCTGCCCGGCAGCTGTGTCGTCGGCGCCGGTGTTGCTGGCGCCGGTGTCTTGGGTTTCAGGAGGGGAGGTGAGATCCTCCTCCGCGCGGTGATAAGGAGGTGTAGGGGCCGCGCGCCCCGAACTTGTAGTGCCTCCCGGAGGGGAGGCAGAGATGTTGCCGGCACCAGATGGTGCCAGGCTTGACTGAGGAGGAGGAGTTGAGGTCCTTGCGGAGCCGGCAGAGCCCTCCGGCTTGGAGCCAAGCTTGAGCGCAGGGCTGAAAGAAAGAAAAAGGAAGGGTTGGAAAAAAGCAACCGGAAAAGAACTTGGTAAGAACAAAACAAACAAAAAGAAAAGTAAAGAACTTACCCGGAAGAAACCGGCATCTTCTTATGCTTGTAGCGCTTCGTGCCTACCTGCTTTCCCCCAAGGATTTCAGTCCGAGGGCGTTTGGCAGGAGGAGCTTGGCTAGGGCCGGCGTCAGCAGCCGGAGCCTTGTTCTTATGGCCTTGGGCCATGAGTTTCTCCACAAACTCGTTGCCGGCCTCGGCCCCCAGGGGAGCAACGTGCTCGTGGACCTGTGGTTCGGGGATAGCTGAGGGAATGTCTACAGAAGGAGATAGGTAACATAAGAATATGAGAGATCAAAAAGAAGAGCTACCTCAACTGAGCTCAGGTCGTCAGACGAACCGACTGGCTCCGGTGGAGATTTGCCGAGGCGCGAGGCTGGAGTCCGGCCCATCTTCGAGTCCTGCCAGCTAATGAAAGGGTCCGGATCGAACTTGTCAAGAGCACGCTTCTGGCAAGGGCCTCGCCGATCTGAGTCGATGCGGGGGAAGCGGTCCTTGGCCTGAAAACAAGCAAGAAAAACAATTAGTCGCAGTATGAAAGTTACCGGTAAACCGACCCGAGTTGCATAATTTCTTACTTCTTGGGTCGAAGGATTAGTGGAACTGAGAGGCCGGAGGCCCCATTCCCAGTCAACCGGCATGTCCGTTTGGCATATTTGGCTAGCCTTCAGGACCACGTCTGCCTTGCTCAAGGGCAGGCCGGTGATCTTGGTGGGATCGCCGGGGCCATACATCTCGCTCATCTTGTGAACACGACGCTTGAGGGGAAGCACCCGGCGGCTGATGAAGGTGCGGATGATATCGTCGGAGCAAATGTTGGTTTCACTCATCAGCTTCAACATGAAGCGTACCACCCGGTTCGTCTCTATATGATCCGTACCAGGGTTGTAGTTCCAGTTGACCTTGGCGGGCGGCACCGGGTTGAAGGGCGGCAAGTTGATAAGATCAGTGGCGCTCTTGTTCTTCACGTAGAAGAACGTTGTCTGCCACAACCGGCAAGACTCGAGGCCGTTGAACTTAAAAAAGGGGCTCCCTTGGCGGGATCCGATGATACAAGACCCGCATTGTACGGGGGGTTTGGGCTTGGGAATGTCCTTGCCCTGGACCGAGTTGATCCGAAGAGAAAAGAAGCGTGCAAACGTCTCGCGAGCGGGACGGATGCCGATGTAGCCCTCCATGAAGGCCACAAAACAAGAAAGGTAAAAAACGGCATTGCCGGGAAGGTGGTGAGGCTGGAGTCGATAGAAATCAAGGAATTGGCGGAAGAAATCGGAGGCAGGAAGGCCGAAGCCACGCTCAAAGTGAGCAAGGAAAACAACGACCTCACCGGGTTCAAGCACCGGTTCGATCTCGCCACGAGGAAGCCGGAAGGAGACTCCTTCCGGTATTCTCCTGGACCGGTAAAGCCAGTCAATCTCGTATTGAGTCACGTCGGAACCCCTCCAGGCTCCACGTGTGATACCGGAAAGATCCTTTCCGGGGGCCCGGCTGGAGGTGCCAACCTCTTGATCCTTGCTGGATTCCATTTCCATCCGGGCAAGATCTTCAGTTAGTCCGTCGGATGTGCTACTACCTTGACTGCTAGAAGAGGAGGCGAGAAGGGATTCTTCACTAGACATACAGATCTGGGCGACGCCGGAATCTACCGAAAAACAGTTTTCCCCAAATACACCCTCGCGCGAAGATCTACGAGTAAGAGAAAAAGCAAAATAAAGAGGGGATAAATATTCTACCGGCCCAAGATCTGGAAAGCTAGGAGAGAAGAGGCAAAAGTGTAACGGGCCTAACCTGAGGCGGCGGAGTTGCAGGAGAAGTGGCTCGCCGGTGGAGAGGTGAGCTTGCAGTTGGAGAGGAGGTCCGCCGACGGTGAGATGGAGAAAAGCTTGAGGAAGCACCAATGTCGCGACCGCGACAGGAGCGCCGCAGAAGTTCTTCATGTGGTGAAGTTTAGCGGCGTCTGGCGGAGCAGAAGCGGAAGTTCGTCGGGCGGCGGAGCTCGAGCGGCGAATGGAGCGGCGGAGGCGCAGAGGCAAAAGCACTGTGCGCGAGGAAGTTGAGAATGCGAAGAAGAGGATGAAGAGGAACTGCCCTGCCCTTATATAGAGAAAAGGGGTAGTGGGCCGAAAACCATCGGGCCGCGACGGTTCGCCTCATGGGCCGCCACGTGGCACGCAGATACACGCGCGGAAAACAATATGACACATGCAGGCCACACGGATCCGGAACGGCCGCAAGGATCCGGTGTGGCGCCATAAATGCTGGCGCAGAAGCTGAAGGGAAGTGACCCCTGACACTGGCGCGTCAGGCACAGTGCGCATGTCACCGACGGTGCACAAGACTCGCGAAATTCTCGACTTCGCCGAGGAAAGAGTTAATGACTAAGATGCCGGAGGATATGATGCCGGAAAATGCCTTGCTAAGAGAGATAACGTAAGTCCGGGCAAAGATGCCGGATCTAAGCTCAGCGCCGGATAGATTAAACCGGTATCCAAAGATGTGAGAACCTGGCATGGTCTATTGGATAGAATCCGCCAGACTATACCAGCTTCGGGGACTAATGTTGGGGGGATGACCCCCGGTATGCCAAAGGCATGCCAAACCGGATGGTTTGAGCCATCAAGATACCGGTTTAATGTTCATACCGGAGCACAGAGATAAGGAATTAGCTAAGTGAGACTAAGCCGGTATCCCCAAGAGGGGTATGCCGGAACCGGGTAAAGAAGATACCGGGCTACCGGAAAGAAGAGCATGTCGGCAGGACTGGTCAAAGATTCTCTCCAGAGCTAGAAGACAAAGATGAGCTAAGCAAAGTAGCTTTAAACGAAGGGCTGACGATAAAGAGGAGGATGACGATGAAAGAAGCCGGAGGGCGTCAGCATCCCTGATTAAAGAAGACCCCGGTGTCATCTATGATTAAATTAGCTTTGTAAAGTAGTTTGTCTAGTCAAAGATGCCATTAGGGTTTCTTGCCCTGTAAGCCACCCTCTCCCCTATATAAGGAGAGGGGGCAGCCCTCTTCACGGGCACGGACGAAGAGAGCTAGGTTTAGACGAACTCATGTACTGAGAAACTTGTTATCTGTTGAGATCAATAAAGAAGATGATCTAGAGCGAGTTCTTCCTTATGTCTTTCTTCTTCAACCTCTAGCCTTGGCTAAGTTCTTGAGGAAACCATCCGGAAGTTCATCCCATCTAATCACAAACCCTCCCCCGAATCCTCTTGCGCCCATTCGGCCCCAACTTAAGCCATCCTATGGCATCTGTCTGTTCACCACGACGACACACAGTGCTGCGGCGATCTGACGGTCGCCGAGGTTCCTGGTCAAGGTGGTGCGGCGTTGAACCTCGTCGTGGTTGTGCTAGAGCGTGTACGCCTTGGTGACGCCTGGCCTGGCCGCGGCTGGGTGCTACCGTGGCCGGCTGTGCCGTCGTGCCGCCATGGAGCGCCATGGTGCTCTGCTCCAGTTATGCATCCCCCTCCTCTTCTCTTCCTTCTCTTCTTCTCCATCTCCTCTTCGTCTAGCCCTGGCTGCTGATTGCTCCTCCTCCTGGAGATGCTACCATGCCAGGCTGTTGCAGATGTGCTGTGCTGGCTGCTGCTGCTATGCTGCGTGTGCTAGCTGCTGCTGTGTTGTGTGTATTGTGCTATCCTAGCTTACTGCTATGCTCTTGTTCATGTAACTGTTGTTGTTGTGATGCTTTTGCACATGCGCATGAGCATGCTGTGATGCTCATGGCTTGCCATGTTGCTCCAGCTGTTGCTGCTGTTACTAGATGATCATGTGTGTGCATAAATTCTTGCTCCTGGCTTGATTACTGTGCATCATCCTCTCTTATGCAAGGCTAGTGTTGCTTGTGTGTAATTATTATTGAGCTCTGGCTCATATAGGGCTCTACTTGGCTTGGCTATTGTCTATCTGCATCAATTCCTTGATGATGTGCTTCTGGATACAATTATAAAATTGTTTTTATGAATTTTGTGATGCAACTGTTAATTATTGGTGGTTAATTCAGTAACTTTTTGATGTACTGATGCTAGGCTTGACTCTAGCTAGCCCTAGCATGCCTTTGTATGCTCTGATGATCCTAGGATCATCAGCTGCTTGCTGGTATTTGCTATCCACCTCTTTGTGCCTATTTGATGCCAATCCTTGTGCCGGTGTAGCACCATATCTTGTGCAGGTGCATGCTATTGCTTGATGAAGCATCTACTGATGCTTGCAGTGATCCTCTGGATCAGTTGCAAGTGTTTGTGCCATGGATTACTTGTGTATTTCATTTATCTGTACAACTTGGCTTGATTAAATAGATAAATGAGATGAATTGTGATACAGTGATGATTCTTTTAATCAACTGACTTGAGCTAGAGGAATGCCAACCATTGGTTGCGGACCCTAGCTCACTCTGAACCCTTCTAGGTGATGATGTAATAGCTTGACTTATCTGTTTTGGGTTTGAGGTGGCCCTGACAGCATCTTGTTGCTATATCCATGGGTAGCTCCCCCTCTGTGGCTTGGTGTGGCTGGTAAATGCTTTCTGGTTGATCCCTTGTTGGATTTCCAGTAGCTTTTGATGTTGAAATATGAATAGACAAGAACTTGTCCATATATCTGATGGTTATTAAACCATTAGGTGCTAGGCGAGTGGTTCTACGCTAAGTAGGAATTAAATCCCAGTTGGATCTTTGGTTTGGCTGTAGTGATAATACACTTGGTTTGAATCAATATTCCCTAGGATTAAATCCTTTTAGCTTGGTCTCTATTTTGCCAGCATCATTGGTTTACACCAAATGATGATAGTCCTAGGGTAATCCTACCCTTTGGCTTGTGTGTGATGCATATGTGAATATTATGAGCAAAACAGATGCTTGCTCATGGATTTCTGTTATACCTCACTCTAGCTCCTAGAAAATGTGTTGGTGTATGGGTTTTGCTTCTGATTGCTGGCTTAAGCTTGCCCTGCTCCTCCTGGCTAGCTTGTGATGATCTAATTCATCTTGTGCTTGCTCAACAGTTAACAGTTCTTGGTGAAACTGTTCCTAGATGGTTTCTGGTTGTGTGTTGTTCTTCCTGTTCTAGTGTTCTTGCTGTTCTTACCCTTTGGAGATGTTGTCGATGAGCTGCTAGGGTTTTGGCTTGGAGAAAAGGTTTTATATGAGCTTCTCCTTGCTCCTATGGTCGACAGCAAACCTGGTCACTTTGGTGACTCTCCCCTGGTCTGTGTGTGCTGTTGGGCATGCATGTGTCCTTGTGAGCTGCCTGTGTGTTCCATGGTTAGAACTTGGGCTGTTGTTGGATCAGCTCAGCTGATCTTGGTATTATCCTCTCCATTCTATGTTTCTTTTAGCTAACCTGCCAAGTGGCATTGCCACTTGGCATAATGTGTGTTTTTGCTTTGTTGTTTCTCTATGCAGGATCCACATAAATGATCAAAGATATCTCCAATAGGTGCTGATCATGAAGACCAAGATGAATAATTAGTGTAGCTTAGCCATGTTACTATTCTTTGCACTTTTCCTTTTTCTTTTTCATTTGTTCAATTTCTGTAAGGTGTTGTAATAATTATAATTCATTTGAATATTGCAAATAACGATGTATCTTGTGTGTTAATCAATAAAGCTCAAGTTTTCCATAATGAGCTTTTAATATATGTTCTATTCTTTTATATTTCATAATTTTCCAATTTCTATAATTGTTTATTGGATTTATCCTTATTTGAATTATGTTAAACCAAATTGTAGTTTGAATTTGAAATTCAAACCTAACTTGTTTGAATTCAATCATGCAACTTAAATTGGAATATGAAATGTTCCCCTCTCTTCTCGAAACCCTAAGTTAATATAGGATAGGTTTAAGTTTATCGCACTCTCGAAACCCTAATCATGTCTGGTGTTGAGAAAGAAACTTGTCCCCCCTTTTAGATGTAGTTTGTAAATAAGCGCGAAATTTCCCTAGATTTTACGATGCAATGCACATCCCTTTCTAAAAACTACCCCGCAATCGTCTCGAATACTGGGATATTACAAGAGGTGGGGGAGGATTTTCTATTCATTTTAGGGGTGCAACACCTCAATATGAGAAATCTAGAAAATCACCAAACTCAAAAACGCAATAAGTGATCTATGCAAAGTCCGTTTTCGATGAACTAGAGCTTGTCATGGAAATAACCACAAGCTCTAAAACACCACATGGATAAGATCCAAATAACAATCAAGAAAGATGATGCAAGGATGCAAAGGTTTGACCGTACTCCGAGCGATCCGACCGAGTTACTCACTCAAGAGCCCATTGATAGAACGACCATTATCCTATAAACCGATCTCCCAACTAAACCCCGAGACCGGTAAAAAAGAAACCCTATCAAGAGCAAACCTTAACCTTGCGCATTCCACTTGAGCTCGATGATGAAGATCTTGACCGCAACAAGGATGGAACGCCATTCTTGATTTTGCTTGCTTGATGTCTTGCGGATTGCTCCCCCATAATCCACTATAGGAGAGCTTCCTGTTTGGTGCATCTTCACATATCGATGAGCACATATGAATGGCAAGCTTCAAGCATGTGAGCTTTTCGAGTTGACTCATCTTGAACTTGTGATACGTCTCAAACGTATCTATAATTTCTTATGTTCCATGCTACTTTTATGATGATACTCACATGTTTTATACACACTTTATGTCATTATTATGCATTTTCCAGCACTAACCTATTGACGAGATGCCGAAGAGCCGCTTGTCGTTTTCTGCTGTTTTTGGTTTCAGAAATCCTACAAAGGAAATATTCTCGGAATTGGACGAAATCAACGCCCAGTGTCTTATTTTTCCACGAAGCTTCCAGAAGACCGAAAGGGAAACGAAGTGGGGCGACGAGGCGCCACCACCATAGGGCCGCGCGGCCTGGGTGGGGCCCGCGCCGCCCTATGGGGTGGGCCCCTCGTCAGCCCTCCGACTCTGCCCTTCCGCCTACTTATAGCCTTCGTCGCGAAAACCCCAGTACCGAGAGCCACGATACGGAAAACCTTCCAGAGACGCCGCCGCCGCCAATCCCATCTCGGGGATTCAGGAGATCCCCGGCACCCTGCCGGAGAGGGGAATCATCTCCCGGAGGACTCTTCATCACCATGATCGCCTCCGGATTGATGTGTGAGTAGTTCACCCCTAGACTATGGGTCCATAGCAGTAGCTAGATGGTTGTCTTCTCCTCATTGTGCTATCATGTTAGATCTTGTGAGCTGCCTATCATGATCAAGATCATCTATTTGTAATGCTACTTGTTGTGTTTGTTGGGATCCGATGAATATGGAATACTATGTCAAGTTGATTATCAATCTATCATATATGTGTTGTTTATGTTCTTGCATGCTCTCCGTTGCTAGTAGAGGCTCTGGCCAAGTTGATACTTGTAACTCCAAGAGGGAGTATTTATGCTCGATAGTGGGTTCATGCCTCCATTGAATCTCGGGACAGTGGACGTAAAGTTCTAAGGTTGTCGATGTGCTCGTTGCCACTAGGGATAAAACATCAATGCTTTGTCTAAGGATATTTGTGTTGATTACATTACGCACCATACTTAATGCAATTGTCTCGTTGTTTGCAACTTAATACCGGAAGGGGTTCGGATGATAACCTCGAAGGTGGACTTTTTAGGCATAGATGCATGCTCGGATAGCGGTCTATGTATTTTGTCGTAATGCCCTGATTAAATCTCATAGTAGTCATCGTGATATATGTATGTGCATTGTTATGCCTTCTTTATTTGTCAATTGCCCAACTGTAATTTGTTCACCCAACATGCCATTTATATTATGGGAGAGACACCACTAGTGAACTGTGGACCCCGGTCCATTCTTTACATCTGAAATACAATCTACTGCAAACTCGTTCTTTACTGTTCTTCGCAAACAAACATCATCTTCCACACTATACATTTAATCCTTTGTTTACAGCAAGCCGGTGAGATTGACAACCTCACTGTTAAGTTGGGCAAAAGTATTGTGATTGTGTTGTGCAGGTTCCACGTTGGCGCCGGAATCCCTGGTGTTGCGCCGCACTACACTCCGTCACCAACAACCTTCACGTGTTCCTTGACTCCTACTGGTTTGATAACCTTGGTTTCTTACTGAGGGAAAACTTACTGCTGTGCGCATCACACCTTCCTCTTGGGGTTCCCAACGGACGTGTCGACTACACGCCAGCAACTTGCACCTCATTTCTTCGTATTGCAACCTTGACGCCAACTAATCGTTCAAGCATTGCCTTATGGATAACTCCTACACATATAACTCAATGCAACCATTAGTCCATAGGGATTGTCGTTAATTACCAAAACCACAGATGGGGGCTCTATGCACTTTCACACCCCATCCACTCATATAAGGTGAAAAGCTAAGAAGCGAACACCTGGCCCATTTTCATTCCACTTTATGGTCAACTAAAGATACTAGCTACTTACTCATGTATGATTCTTCAATGAGAGTTTGAATGTTAAAACACTGAAGGGATACGGCATCCTCCCATTACTTGGTATGCAATGCAAGCATGATGAATTTCTTTTCAATAATTGAAGGAATCAAAGGTCTCAAAAACATTGCTCATGATTCAATCAAATGCGATGTTAGAACTCTATTTGTTGCTACTATCAATTAATTTTGTACAACTAATGTTGCCGTATATTATCTCTTTTACGCTATGTATAGATAGCAGCACACCAACATAGTTGATATTTATTAGCACTTTGCTATTTCCTTAATTAAGCGATGTTTCAGATATTCGCCATGTTAAATTGTTATGCATGCATAGAGCAAAGGTTCTTGTCAAAGTATTTTAGAAGCATTGCAATAAACTCCAAAGTCCATGTTAGTTTTATCACCTTTATGCTCGAGGACGAGCATAGGTTAAGCTTGGGGATGTTGATGCACGCAAAATGCATACATGAACTTTGCACTTTATTGCAACATATTACCACATATTCGCATCTTATATAATGTTATTTCCATATTTTATGACGTTTTAGGGGATTTTCTAAACAATCATCTCTCCTCTGGTTCTAATTCTGTTTGGCGGAAAAAATGCCTCCTTTTAGGTGTTTTTGACATTACAGGAGCTAAGGGACTCCAAAAAGGGCAAGGTCATAGGCCACGCTTCATAAACTTCGAGATGAACAAAGTAAGCTAAAGTGGGACACCAAGAGGTCAACATGATGGGAAAGTGGATAGGTGGCGCGCTGATAACCTACAAGTATAGGGGATCGCAACAGTCTTCTAGGGAAGTAAAACCCAAATTTATTGATTCGACACAAGGGGAGACAAAGAATACTTATAAGCCTTAACAACTGAGTTGTCAATTCAGTTGCACCTGGAAAAGCACTAGTAACAGGGGGTGATGTGAAAGCAAGCAGTAATATGAGAGCAATAGTAACAAGAATACACACAGCAGATGAGCAGTAACACAAAGGCAATGGCACCAGAAAATAGTTGATACTACTTCTAATGGCACATAGGACCGAGCGAATATTTGATGATGAAAGATGGACCAGGGTTCCCAGCTATCTACACTAGTGGTAACTCTCCAATAACAAGTGACAGGTTGGGTGAACAAATTACAGTTGGGCAATTGATAGGATTGAAATAGCATTAAGATAGAACATCAAGTTTATTAATCATGTAGGCATGTTTTCCATATATAGTCATACGGGCTCGCAATGAGAAACTTGCATAACATCTTTTGTCCTACCAGCCGGTGGCAGCCGGGCCTCTAGGGAATCTATCGGTAATTAAGGTACTCCTTTAATAGAGCACCGGAGCAAAGCATTAACACTTGGTGAAAACATGTGATCCTCATATCTAAGCCATCCCCTCCAGTCATCCCAGTTGCTGTCACTCTGGGGCCTCGGGTTCCGGACATAGACATGTGCAAACAACTTGTAGATACAATCTAAGCAATAATTATAGAGCTTAAATCTAAGATCATGCCACTCGTGCACTAGTGACAAGCATTAAACACAACAAGATTGCAGCAACAATAACTTCACAAACTTTATAGATAGACCGATCATAATGTAACAATTCATCGGATCCCAACAAACACAACACCGATTACATCAGATGGATCTCAATCATGTAAGGCAGCTCATGAGATAATTGTATTGAAGTACATGGGAGAGAGAGTACCAACTAGCTACTGCTAGAACCCGTAGTCCATGGGGGAACTACTCACGGAGCATGATGGAGGCGGTGGCGTCGATGGAGAAGACTCCCGGGGGCACTTCCCCGTCCCGGCGGCGTGCCGGAACAGAGATTTTGTCCCCCGAAACTTTTCTTCGCGATGGCGGCGGCTACGGAACTATTCGTGGAATATCGTCTGGTGTCTTAGGGTTTTCGCGACAGACAGAATATATAGGCGAAAGGGCGGAGTCGGAGGGGTCCCGAGGGGCCCACCCCATAGCTGGGCGCGCCCCCCCTCTTGGCCACGCCGCCAGGTGGTGTGGGGCCCCTTGGCCCCTCTCCGTCTCTCCTTCGGTGTTCTGGGTCCGTCTTGGTAAAATAGGAGGTTTGGCTTTTGTTTCATCCAATTCCGAGAATATTTCCTGTGTAGGATTTCTGAAACCAAAAACAGCAGAAAACAGGAACTGGCACCTCAGCATCTTGTTAATAGGTTAGTCCCGGAAAATGCATAAAATCATTATAAAGTGTGAGCAAAACATGTAGGTATTGTCATAAAACTAGCATGGAACATCGAAATTATAGATACGTTGGAGACGTATCAAGCATCCCCAAGCTTAGTTCTTACTCGCCCTCGAGTAGGTAAACGATAAAAAGAATAATTTCTGAAGTGACATGCTACTAACATAATCTTGATCATACTATTGTAAAGCATATGAGATGAATGAAGTGACTCAAGGCAATGATCTATAGTTTTCTAATAAATAGATAACATATAGCAAAAACTTTTCATGAATAGTACTTTCAAGACAAGCATCAAAAAGTCTTGCATAAGAGTTAACTCATAAAGCAATAAATTCTTAAAAGAGGTTTTGAAGCAACACAAAGGTAGATTTAAGTTTCAGCAATTGCTTTCAACTTTCAACATGCATATCTCATGGATAATTGTCAACACAAAGTAGTATAATAAGTGCAATAAGCAAGCATGTAAGAATCAATGCATACAGTTGGCACAAGTGTTTGCTTCTAAGATAGAAAGGAGTAGGTAAACTGACTCAAAATAAAGTAAAAGAAAGGCCCTTCGCAGAGGGAAGCAGGGTGATACGTCTCCAACGTATCTATAATTTCTGATGTTCCATGCTAGTTTTATGACAATATCTACATGTTTTATCCATACTTTATATCGTTTTGATGCATTTTCCGGAACTAACCTATTAACAAGATGTCGAGGTGCCAGTTCCTGTTTTCTGCTGTTTTTGGTTCCAGAAAAGCTGTTCGGGAAATATTCTCGAAATTCGACGAAACAAAAGCCAAACATCTTATTTCACCGAGACGGACCAGAACACCGAAGGGGAGCCAGAGAGGACGCCCAGGGCCCCCAGGCCACAGGGCGGCGCGGCCTATAGGGGGGGCGCGCCAACCTATGGGGAGCGAGCCCCCTGGCTCCTCCGACTCCGCCTCTTCGCCTATATAACCCCTCACGACGTAAAAACCCTACACCAATTGACGAAACTCCAGAAAGACTCCAGGGACGCCGCCGCCATCGCGAAACTCCGTTTCGGGGACGAGAGTCTCCGTTCCGGCACGCCGCCGGGACGGGGAATTGCCCCCGAGTCATCTCCATCGACACCACCGCCATCTTCATCGCCGTTGCTGTCTCCTATGATGAGGAGGGAGTAGTTCTTCCCCGAGGCTGAGGGCTCTACCGGTAGCTATGTGGTTCATCTCTCTCTCCCATGTGATCTTTATGTGATCATGAGCTTTGTATCACTACTAATCTATGTGCTACTCTAGTGGTGTTATTAAAGTAGTCTATTCCTCCTCCATGATGTAATGTTGACAGTGTGTGCATCATGTAGTACTTGGCGTAGGTTATGATTGTGATCTCTTGTAGATTATGAAGATAACTATTACTATGCACTCTAGAGGTTACTTTAATATGAACTCCGGATTCACTCCATGGTGTGACGGTGACAGTGTGCGCGTCGTGTGTGTTTCCTTTATGAAGTTGTGGAGTTTGTTTACTCCGGCTTGAGGGAGATCTTGTAGCCCTACACAATGAATGGTGTTTGTTATCCAACAAGAGAGTGTTTCAAGTAGCACAAGTGAAGATAAGTTATTTATTTATGTGATCATTGTTGAGAGTGTCCACTAGTGAAAGTATGATCCCTAGGCCTTGTTTCCAAATATCGAATCACCGTTTATTTACTGTTCTACTGCATGTTTACTTGCTGCCATATTTATTTCAGATTGTTATTACCACTCGTATTCATCCATATCACTTGCATTTTACTATCTCTTCGCCGAACTAGTGCACCTATACATCTGACAAGTGTATTAGCTGTGTTGGGGACTGATACGCGTACAGCACGCGTCCGTTGGGAACCCCAAGAGGAAGGTGTGATGCGCACAGCGGCAAGTTTCCCTCAGAAAGAAACCAAGGTTTATCGAACCAGGAGGAGCCAAGAAGCACGTTGAAGGTTGATGGCGGCGGGATGTAGTGCGGCGCAACACCAGAGATTCCGGCGCCAACGTGGAACCTGCACAACACAACCAAAGTACTTTGCCCCAACGAAACAGTGAGGTTGTCAATCTCACCGGCTTGCTGTAACAAAGGATTAGATGTATAGTGTGGATGATGATTGTTTGCAAAGAACAGTAAAGAACAATAGCAGCAGATTTGTATTCAATGTAAAGGAATAGGACCGGGGTCCACAGTTCACTAGAGGTGTCTCTCCCATAAGATAAATAGCATATTGGGTGAACAAATTACAGTCGGGCAATTGACAAATAAAGAGAGCATGACAATGCACATACATGATATGATGAGTATTGTGAGATTTAATTGGGCATTACGACAAAGTACATAGACCGCTATCCAGCATGCATCTATGCCTAAAAAGTCCACCTTCAGGTTATCATCCGAACCCCTTCCAGTATTAAGTTGCAAAATAACAGACAATTGCATTAAGTATGGTGCGTAATGTAATCAATAACTACATCCTCGGACATAGCATCAATGTTTTATCCCTAGTGGCAACAAGCACATCCACAACCTTAGAACTTTCGTCACATCGTCCCAGATTTAATGGAGGCATGAACCCACTATCGAGCATAAATACTCCCTCTTGGAGTTAAGAGCAAAAACTTGGCCAGAGCCTCTACTAATAACGGAGAGCATGCAAGATCATAAACAACACATAGGTAATAGATTGATAATCAACATAACATAGTATTCTCTATCCATCGGATCCCGACAAACACAACATATAGAATTACAGATAGATGATCTTGATCATGTTAGGCAGCTCACAAGATCCGACAATGACGCACATAAGGAGAAGACGACCATCTAGCTACTGCTATGGACCCATAGTCCAGGGGTGAACTACTCACTCATCACTCCGGAGGCGACCATGGCGGTGAAGAGTCCTCCGGGAGATGATTCCCCTCTCCGGCAGGGTGCCGGAGGCAATCTCCTGAATCCCCCGAGATGGGATTGGCGGCGGCGGCGTCTCTGGAAGGTTTTCCGTATCGTGGCTCTCGGATGCGGGGGTTTCGCGACGAAGCCTTTAAGTAGGCGGAAGGGCAACGCGGGGGGCCACACGAGGGCCCCACACGCCAGGGCCGCGCGGCCATGGCATGGGCCGCGCCGCCCTGTTGTGGCGGCGCCTCGTGGCCCCACTTCCTTTTCCCCTCGGTCTTCTGGAAGCTTCGTGCAAAAATAGGACCCTGGGCGTTGATTTCGTCCAATTCCGAGAATATTTCCTTTGTAGGATTTCGAAACCAAAAATAGCAGAAAACGAGCAATCGGCTCTTCGGCATCTCGTTAATAGGTTAGTGCCGGAAAATGCATAAATACAACATATAATGTGTATAAAACATGTAGATATCATCAATAATGTGGCATGGAACATAAGAAATTATCGATACGTCGGAGACGTATCAGCATCCCCAAGCTTAGTTCTGCTCGTCCCGAGCAGGTAAACGATAACAAAGATAATTTCTAGAGTGACATGCCATCATAACCTTGATCATACTATTGTAAGCATATGTAATGAATGCAGCGATCAAAACAATGGTAATGACATGAGTAAACAAATGAATCATAAAGCAAAGACTTTTCATGAATAGTACTTCAAGACAAGCATCAATAAGTCTTGCATAAGAGTTAACTCATAAAGCAATAAATCAAAGTAAAGGTATTGAAGCAACACAAAGGAAGAGTAAGTTTCAGCGGTTGCTTTCAACTTATAACATGTATATCTCATGGATATTGTCAACATAGAGTAATATAACAAGTGCAATATGCAAGTATGTAGGAATCAATGCACAGGTCACACAAGTGTTTGCTTCTTGAGGTGGAGAGAAATAGGTGAACTGACTCAACATAAAAGTAAAAGAAAGGCCCTTCGCGAGAGGAAGCATTGATTGCTATATTTGTGCTAGAGCTTTGGTTTTGAAAACAAGAAACAATTTTGTCAACGGTAGTAATAAAGCATATGTATCATGTAAGTTATATCTTACAAGTTGCAAGCCTCATGCATAGTATACTAATAGTGCCCGCACCTTGTCCTAATTAGCTTGGATTACCGGATTATCGCAATACACATGTTTTAACCAAGTGTCACAAAGGGGTACCTCCATGCCGCCTGTACAAAGGTCTAAGGAGAAAGCTCGCATTTGGATTTCTCGCTTTTGATTATTCTCAACTTAGACATCCATACCGGGACAACATAGACAACAGATAATGGACTCCTCTTTAATGCATAAGCATTTAGCAACGATTAATGTTCTCATATGAGATTGAGGATATATGTCCAAAACTGAAACTTCCACCATGATTCATGGCTTTAGTTAGCGGCCCAATGTTCTTCTCTAACAATATGCATGCTCTAACCAATAAAGTGGTAAATCTCCCTTACTTCGGACAAGACGGACATGCATAGCAACTCACATGATATTCAACAAAGAGTAGTTGATGGCGTCCCCAGGAACATGGTTATCGCACAACAAGCAACTTAATAAGAGATAAAGTGCATAAGTACATATTCAATACCACAATAGTTTTTAAGCTATTTGTCCCATGAGCTATATATTGCAAAGGTAAAGAATGGAAATTTTAAAGGTAGCACTCAAGCAATTTACTTTGGAATAGCGGAGAAATACCATGTAGTAGGTAGGTATGGTGGACACAAATGGCATAGTGGTTGGCTCAAGGATTTTGGATGCATGAGAAGTATTCCCTCTCGATACAAGGTTTAGGCTAGAAAGGTTATTTGAAACAAACACAAGGATGAACCGGTGCAGCAAAACTCACATAAAAGACATATTGTAAACATTATAAGACTCTACACCGTCTTCCTTGTTGTTCAAAACTCAATACTAGAAGTTATCTAGACTTTAGAGAGACCAAATATGCAAACCAAATTTAGCAAGCTCTAGGTATTTCTTCATTAATGGGTGCAAAGTATATGATGCAAGAGCTTAAACATGAGCACAACAATTGCCAAGTATCAAATTATTCAAGACATTTTAGAATTACTACATGTAGCATTTCCCGATTCCAACCATATAACAATTTAACGAAGAAGATTCAACCTTCGCCATGAATACTATGAGTAAAGCCTAAGGACATATTTGTCCATATGCAACAGCGGAGCGTGTCTCTCTCCCACACAATGAATGCTAGGATCCATTTTATTCAAACAACAACAAAAACAAAAACAAACCGACGCTCCAAGCAAAGCACATAAGATGTGATGGAATAAAAATATAGTTTCAGGGGAGGAACCTGATAATGTTGTCGATGAAGAAGGGGATGCCTTGGGCATCCCCAAGCTTAGACGCTTGAGTCTTCTTATAATATGCAGGGGTGAACCACCGGGGCATCCCCAAGCTTAGAGCTTTCACTCTCCTTGATCATATTGTATCATCCTCCTCTCTTGATCCTTGAAAACTTCCTCCACACCAAACTCGAAACAACTCATTAGAGGGTTAGTGCATAATAAAAATTCACATGTTCAGAGGTGACACAATCATTCTTAACACTTCTGGACATTGCACAAAGCTACTGGACATTAATGGAACAAATAAATTCATCCATCATAGCAAAAGAGGCAATGCGAAATAAAAGGCAGAATCTGTCAAAACAGAACAGTCCGTAAAGATGGATTTTATTGAGGCACCAGACTTGCTCAAATGAAAATGCTCAAATTGAATGAAAGTTGCGTACATATCTGAGGATCACGCACGTAAATTGGCATATTTTTCTGAGCTACCTACAGAGAGGCAAGTCGAAATTCGTGACAGCAAAGAAATATGTTACTGCGCAGTAATCCAAATCTAGTATGAACCTTACTATCAACGACTTTACTTGGCACA
Source organism: Lolium rigidum (assembly GCF_022539505.1). Taxonomy (NCBI): domain Eukaryota; kingdom Viridiplantae; phylum Streptophyta; class Magnoliopsida; order Poales; family Poaceae; genus Lolium; species Lolium rigidum. Next base: position 209,657,160 of record NC_061513.1, on the reverse strand, counting down.
ACAATGCACAAAACTAAGATAAGGAGAGGTTGCTACAGTATTAAACAACTTCCAAGACTCAAATATAAAACAAAAATACTGTAGTAAAAACATGGGTCGTCTCCCATAAGCGCTTTTCTTTAACGTCTTTCAGCTAGGCACAGAAAGTGTATATCAAGTATTATCGAGAGATGAAGTATCAACATCATAACTTGTTCTAATAATAGAATCAAAAGGTAACTTCATTATCTTTCTAGGGAAGTGTTCCATAACTTTCTTGAGAGGAAATTGATATTTAATATTACCTTCCTTCATATCAATGATAGCTCCAACAGTTCGAAGAAAAGGTCTTCCCAATATAATGGGACAAGATGCATTGCATTCAATATCCAAGACAACAAAATCGACGGGGACAAGGTTATTGTTAACGGTAATGCGAACATTATCAACTCTCCCCAAAGGTTTCTTTATAGCATTATCAACAAGATTAACATCCAAATAACAATTTTTCAATGGTGGCAAGTCAAGCATATCATAAATTTTCTTAGGCATAACGGAAATACTTGCACCAAGATCACACAAAGCATTACAATCAAAGTCATTGACCTTCATCTTAATGATGGGCTCCCAACCATCCTCTAGCTTTCTAGGAATAGAGGTTTCAAGTTTTAGTTTCTCTTCTCTAGCTTTTATGAGAGCATTTGTAATATGTTTTGTGAAAGCCAAGTTTATAGCACTAGCATTAGGACTCTTAGCAAGTTTTTGTAAGAACTTTATAACTTCAGAGATGTGGCAATCATCAAAATCCAAACCATTATAATCTAAAGCAATGGGATCATCATCCCCAATGTTGGAAAAAATTTCAGCAGCTTTATCACGAGCAGTTTCAGCTAGCTTTAGCGGCTTCCGGCAATTTTGCAGGCTTTGCACTAGGAGTAGCAACATTGCCAACACCAATTATTTTACCATTGATAGTAGGAGGTGCAGCAACATGTGAAGCATTAGCATTGCTAGTGGTGGTAATAGTCCAAACTTTAGCTACATTATTCTCTTTAGCTAGTTTTTCATTTTCTTCTCTTTCCCACCTAGCATGCAATTCGGCCATCAATCTTATATTCTCATTAATTCTAACTTGGATGGCATTTACTGTAGTAACAATTTTATTTTCAATATCCTTATTAGGCATAGAACTTTCGATTTCAAAAGATCAACATCAGAGGCAAGACTATCAACCTTAGAAGCGAGAATATCAATTTTATTGAGCTTTTCCTCAACAGATTTGTTAAAAGCAGTTTGTGTACTAATAAATTCTTTAAGCATAGCTTCAAGTCCAGGGGGTGTGTTCCTATTATTGTTGTAAGAATTCCCATAAGAATTACCATAACCATTACCATTATTATAAGGATATGGCCTATAGTTATTACTAGAATTGTTCCGATAAGCATTGTTGTTGAAATTATTATTTTTAATGAAATTTACATCAACATGTTCTTCTTGGGCAACCAATGAAGCTAACGGAACATTATTAGGATCAACATTAGTCCTATCATTCACAAGCATAGACATAATAACATCAATCTTATCACTCAAGGAAGAGGTTTCTTCGACAGAACTTACCTTCTTACCTTGTGGAGCTCTTTCCGTGTGCCATTCAGAGTAATTAATCATCATATTATCAAGAAGCTTTGTTGCCTCACCAAGAGTGATGGACATAAAGGTACCTCCAGCAGCTGAATCCAATAGGTTCCGCGAAGAAAAATTCAGTCCTGCATAAAAGGTTTGGATGATCATCCAAGTAGTCGATCCATGGGTTGGGCAATTTTTAACCAAAGATTTCATTCTTTCCCAAGCTTGAGCAACATGTTCATTATCCAATTGTTTAAAATTCATTATGATACTCCTTAAAGATATAATTTTAGCAGGGGGATAATATCTACCAATAAAAGCATCCTTGCATTTAGTCCATGAATCAATACTATTCTTAGGCAGAGATAGCAACCAATCTTTAGCTCTTGCTCTTAATGAGAAAGGAAACAATTTTAATTTTATAATGTCACCATCTACATCTTTATACTTTTGCATTTCACACAATTCAACAAAATTATTGAGATGGGCAGCAGCATCATCGGAACTAATACTGGAAAATTGCTCTCGCATAACAAGATTTAGTAAAGCAGGTTTAATTTCAAAGAATTCTGCTGTAGTAGCAGGTGGAGCAATAGGTGTGCATAAGAAATCATTATATTTTGTGGTTGTGAAGTCACACAACTTAGTATTTTCAGGAGTGGCCATTTTAGCAGTAGTAAATAAAGCGAACTAGATAAAATAAATGCAAGTAACTAATTTTTTTGTGTTTTTGATTTAGAGTGCAAGACAGTAAATAAAGTAAAGCTAGCAACTAATTTTTTTGTGTTTTGATATAAGTGCAGCAAACAAGTAATAAAATAAAGCAAGACAAAAACAAAGTAAAGAGATTGGATTGTGGAGACTCCCCTTGCAGCGTGTCTTGATCTCCCCGGCAACGGCGCCAGAAAATATGCTTGATACGCGTACAGCACGGGTCCGTTGGGAACCCCAAGAGGAAGGTGTGATGCGCACAGCGGCAAGTTTTCCTCGGAAAGAAACCAAGGTTTATCGAACTAGGAGGAGCCAAGAAGCACGTTGAAGGTTGATGGCGGCGGGATGTAGTGCGGCGCAACACCAGAGATTCCGGCGCCAACGTGGAACCTGCACAACACAACCAAAGTACTTTGCCCCAACGAAACAGTGAGGTTGTCAATCTCACCGGCTTGCTGTAAACAAAGGATTAAACGTATGGTGTGGAAAATGATGTTTGTTTGCGAAGAACAACAAAGAACAGAGTTTGCAGTAGATTGTATTTCAGATGTATAGTGTGGATGATGATTGTTTGCAAAGAACAGTAAAGAACAATAGCAGCAGATTTGTATTCAATGTAAAGGAATAGGACCGGGGTCCACAGTTCACTAGAGGTGTCTCTCCCATAAGATAAATAGCATGTTGGGTGAACAAATTACAGTCGGGCAATTGACAAATAAAGAGAGCATGACAATGCACATACATGATATGATGAGTATTGTGAGATTTAATTGGGCATTACGACAAAGTACATAGACCGCTATCCAGCATGCATCTATGCCTAAAAAGTCCACCTTCAGGTTATCATGCGAACCCCTTCCAGTATTAAGTTGCAAAACAACAGACAATTGCATTAAGTATGGTGCGTAATGTAATCAATAACTACATCCTCGGACATAGCATCAATGTTTTATCCCTAGTGGCAATAGCACATCCACAACCTTAGAACTTTCTGTCACTGTCCCAGATTTAATGGAGGCATGAACCCACTATCGAGCATAAATACTCCCTCTTGGAGTTAAGAGCAAAAACTTGGCCAGAGCCTCTACTAATAACGGAGAGCATGCAAGATCATAAACAACACATAGGTAATAGATTGATAATCAACATAACATAGTATTCTCTATCCATCGGATCCCGACAAACACAACATATAGAATTACATATAGATGATCTTGATCATGTTAGGCAGCTCACAAGATCCGACAATGAAGAACATAAGGAGAAGACGACCATCTAGCTACTGCTATGGACCCATAGTCCAGGGGTGAACTACTCACTCATCACTCCGGAGGCGACCATGGCGGTGAAGAGTCCTCCGGGAGATGATTCCCCTCTCCGGCAGGGTGCCGGAGGCGATCTCCTGAATCCCCCGAGATGGGATTGGCGGCGGCGGTGTCTCTGGAAGGTTTACCGTATCGTGGCTCTCGGTACTGGGGGTTTCGTGACGAAGGCTTTAAGTAGGCGGAAGGGCAACGCGGGGGGCCACACGAGGGCCCCACACGCCAGGGCTGCGCGGACAGGGCATGGGCCGCGCCGCCCTGTTGTGGCGGTGCCTCGTGGCCCCACTTCCTTTCCCCCTCGGTCTTCTGGAAGCTTCGTGCAAAAATAGGACCCTGGGCGTTGATTTCGTCCAATTCCGAGAATATTTCCTTTGTAGGATTTCTGAAACCAAAAACAGCAGAAAACGAAGAACTGGCTCTTCGGCATCTCGTTAATAGGTTAGTGCCGGAAAATGCATAAATACAACATATAATGTGTATAAAACATGTAGATATCATCAATAATGTGGCATGGAAATAAGAAATTATCGATACGTCGGAGACGTATCAGGGACACAAGAGACTTCTTGTATCGTAATTGCAGGGTTGCTTGAGAGGGATATCTTTGACCTCTACCTCCCTGAGTTCGATAAACCTTGGGTGATTCACTTAAGGGAAACTTGCTGTTGTTCTACAAACCTCTGCTCTTGGAGGCCCAACACTGTCTACAGGAATAGAAGCGTGCGTAGACATCAAGCTATTTTCTGGCGCCGTTGCCGGGGAGGTAAGGTAAAAGGTATTCACATCCTCCGACTACTAAGCTATTTCCTAGCACTGTTGCCGGTGTGTGAGTGCTCGAAGCTATTTCCTTTAGATCCTGCAATTATATCTTTTTGTTTCTTGTTTTTATTTCACTAGTTAGGCTTAATGGAAAACAACAAAAAAATTAGATATCTTTATGAACTTTATATTGAATTAGGACATGATGTGTTTGAAGAGAGAATTAAAAAACCCATGGAACTTTGTTTACAAAATAGTTGTAGCAATGTTATCAGCATGAACTCTTTGAACACTATTATTGCTAATGCTATGGAAGAATTTAAGCTTGGGGAAGCTGGTTTTGATGAGCATGATATTTTTAGTCCCCCAAGCATGGAGGAGAAAATTTACTTTGATGATACTTTACCTCCTATATATGATGATTACAATGATGACTATCATATTTTCGGTCCACCTACTATGGAGGATAAAGTTTATTATTATTATACTATGCCTCCTATATTTGATGATTATGGTGATGAGAATAATAATGATAGCTACTTTGTTGAATTTGCTCCCACTACAATTAATAAGAATGACTATGCTTATGTTGGGAGTAGTAATTATTTTATGCATGAGACTCATGATAAGAATGCTTTATGTGATAGTTATATTGTTGAGTTTGTTCATGATGATATTGGAAATTATTATGAGAGAGGGAAACATGGTTATATGCATCTTAATAATATTAAGTTTCCCCTCTTTATGTTGAGAATCTTGAAGTTGCGCTTGTGTTGCCTTTCTATGCTTGTTGCGTTATGCTTACATGACTTGTTTATTTACAAGATTCTTTTTCATAGGAAGTGGGTTAGACTTAAAAGTGTTTCTTATTTTCTTTTTGATGCTCTCTTTTACTTCAACTTTTATTTCTTGCGAGTGCATCATTAAAATTGCTGAGCCCATCTTAATGGCTATAAAGAAAGCACTTCTTGGGAGATAACCCATGTTTTTATTTTTTTGCTACTGTTTTGTTGTGTCTTGGAAGTTGTTACTACTGTAGCAACCTCTCCTTATCTTTATTTTATTGCATTGTTGTGCCAAGTAAAGTCTTTGATAGTAAGGTCGATACTAGATTTGGATTACTCCGCAGAAACAGATTTCTCGCTGTCACGAATTTGAGTAGACCTCTCTGTAGGTAACTCAGAAAAATCTGTCAATTTTCGCGTGTGATCCTCAGATATGTACGCAACTTTCATTCAATTTGAGCTTTTTCATCTGAGCAAGTTAAGTGCCCCTGAAAAATTCGTCTTTACGGACTGTTCTGTTTTGACAGATTCTGCCTTTTATTTCGCATTGCCTCTTTTGCTATGTTGAATGGATTTCTTTGTTCCATTAACTTTCAGTAGCTTTGTGAAATGTCCAGAAGTGTTAAGAATGATGAGAGAGGATTTAGTGATCACATGGGTACGTACGCACCCATCAGCCACCGTTGGATTGCCCTTTGAGATTCTGCCATCTCAATTTCTAAACTGACGGACGACACATGGTGTTAAAACGGAATTTTCTTTTCGTTTGTCTGTTCTGGTCTCAGTGCGTTCTCTCTCTTTCCTCTCCCTCTCTTATTTCCAGGATTCATCCGTATACATATACACTGCACACACGAGTACTAGCATCAACCATCCGTCATCTGAATTGCTAATTATTCATTAGGAGCTCACCCACGCAATCAAGCCGCGCGCGCACGCGCAGCTAAAGAGAGAACTAAGCGAAAGAACCCAGACACCAATAACCAACCCACATGGAAGACAACCATTTCGATCTTGATCCTGCGTCGCAGCTCCGGTAGACCGGTACGGTCCGCCGTGCTCAGCCGGCGATCACAGCTCGAGCGGCGGCCGAGGACGGCGCGGGCGTCTGCGGCATGACCTCGGACTGGTAGCGGTGGAACTTGGCGATGTAGATGCCGGCCTTGTTGTCCACGTCCCGCTCGCCGACGTAGTAGAGGCCGTCCTCGTCGGTCGGCCGCACCCGCTGCGGCCGCCGAGTACTCCTCGTGGTAGTACGCGCCGCCGGACGTCGACGAAGAGAAGCACCCGCCCATTGTCTTACTCTCTCTTCGATATCTCTGGTAGCTTGCTAGCTTTGATCTATCACGGCACTAGCTAGGAAGGAGTTGGGGGTTCGCTGATTCGAGTGGCAGGCGAGTGGCGCGCGTTTTATAGCGGAGTTGGGCCGAGAGCTAGCTGTAATGGCGTACTTGGCTGTGCGAGGCGGCGTCCAACAAGTACAGAGCGGCATGCAAGGCCTGCGGCGAGGGCGAGTCGTTCGTGCTGGTTCTGCCGTGCCGGCACCTGTGTCTCTGCCCGCCTGCGACGCCTCCGTGGACACAAGCTCCGCCCGACCTCTCCGCCCCTGCCGCATCCCCTACCTCGCCGCCCCCCAGGTCGGCGGCGGCGGCGCGGGGTGCTGCCGGCCAGGGCGGCGCACGGGGGACAGGCGTTGGGCACGGCAGGAGGACCCTCGACGGCCAGCCTGATGGCGGTGGCTCCCCCGGCGCTTTCTCGATGGAGGCGGCCTCCCTCGACGGCCAGCCTGATGGCGGCGGCTCCCCTGGCGAGTTCCCGGCGGCGGCATCATCTTGATGCGTGACGAGGTTGTTTTGGAGAGAGGGAGTGAGTGAGTGGTGAAGATGAGGGGATAAGATCTTTTTTTTTTTGAGAGGAGGGGGATAAAGATTTTGTATTAGCAGCTTTGCGCCCTATGCATCATCTCACGGAGGATAAACGCTGTTAGACACGTGTCAGCCAGTTACCGCGTGCTCACGTAACCATGTGATCACCAGGATTCATCCGTAAGAATGATTATGTCACCTCTGAATATGTGAATTTTTGATTATGCACTAACCCTCTAATGAGTTTGTTTTTGAGTTTGGTGTGGAGGAAGTTTTCAAGGATCAAGAGAGGAGGATGATACATTATGATCAAGAAGAGTGAAAAGTCTAAGCTTGGGGATGCCCCCGTGGTTCATCCCTGCATATTTCAAGAAGACTCAAGCATCTAAGCTTGGGGATGCCCAAGGCATCCCCTTCTTCATCGACAACTTATCAGGTCACCTCTAGTGAAACTATATTTTTATTCCGTCACATCTTATGTGCTTTACTTGGAGCGTCTGTGTGCTTTTATTTTTGTTTTGTTATTTTCATTCTCTGAATAAATTCATGCTTATGTGGGAGAGAGACACGCTCCGCTTTTTCATTTGAACACTTGTGTTCTTCGTTTTACTTTAATATTCATGGCAAAAGTTAAAAGCTGTTGCATTTATTGCTATTTAGTTGGAAACAGAAAATGCTTCATGTGGTAATTGGTATATTGTCTTGAATAATTTGATACTTGGCAATTGTTTTGAGCTCTCAAATAGATCATGTTTAAGCTCTTGCATCATGTACTTTGCACCTATTAATGAAGAACTACCATAGAGCTTGTTGAAATTTGGTTTGCATGATTGGTCTCTCTCAAGTCTAGATATTTTCTGGTGAAGTGTTTGAACAACAAGGAGACAGTGTAGAGTCTTATTATGCTTGCAATATGTTCTTATGTAAGTTTTGCTGTACCGGTTCATACTTGTGTTTGCTTCAAACAATCTTGCTAGCCAAAGCCCTGTACTGAGAGGGAATTCTTCTCGTGCATCCAAATCCTTGAGCCAAAAACTATGCCATTTGTGTCCACCATACCTACCTACTATGTGGTATTTCTCTGCCATTCCAAAGTAAATTACTTGAGTGCTACCTTTAAAATTTCATTCCTTGTCTTTGCAATATATAGCTCATGGGAAAATAGCTTAAAAACTATTGTGGTATTGAATATGTAGCTTATGTGTCTTATTTCTTATAAGTTGCTTGTTGAGCGGTAACCATGTTTCTGGGACGCCATCAACTATTACACCTTTGTTGAATATCATGTGAGTTGCTATGCATGTTCGTCTTGTCTGAAGTAAGGGTGATTTATCATGATCAAATGGTTTGAGTATGCATATTGTTAGAGAAGAACATTGGGCCGCTAACTAAAGCCATGAATCATGGTGGAAGTTTCAGTTTGGACATCAATCCTCAATCTCTTATGAGAATATTATCTGTTGTTGAATGCTTAAGCATTAAAGAGGAGTCCATTATCTGTTGTCTATGTTGTCCCGGTATGGATGTCCTTAGTTGAGATCTATCAAAAACGAGAAATCAAATGCGATCCATCTCCTGGGACCTTTGTACAGGCGACATAGAGGTACCCCTTTGTGACACTTGGTTGAAACATATGTAATGCAATGATAATCCATGGAAATCCAAGCTAATTAGGACAAGGTGCGAGCACTATTGGTATTCTATGCATGATGCTTGCAACTTATAGGATGTCTTATGCATAATACATATGAATTATTACTACCGTTGACAAAATTGTTTCTATGTTTTCAAAATGAAAAGCTCTAGCACAAAAACAGTAATCCATGCTTCCCTCTGCGAAGGGTCCATTCTTTTACTTTATGTTGAGTCAGTTTACCTATTTCCTTCTATCTTAGGAGCAAACACTTGTGTCAACTGTGTGCATTGATTCCTACATACTTGCTTATTTGCATTCATCATATTACTTTGTGTTGACAATTATCCATGAGACATATCCATGAGATAAACATGTTGAAGTTGAAAGCAACTGCTGAAACTTATATCTTCCTTTGTGTTGCTTCAAAACCTTCTACTAAGAATTTATTGCTTTATGAGTTAACTCATATGCAAGTCTTACTGATGCTTGTCTTGAAAGTACTATTCATGAAAAGTCTTTGCTGTATGATTCAGTTGTTTAATCATTGTCTTTACCATTGCTTTGAATCACTTCATTCATCTCATATGCTTTACAATAGTATTGATCAAGATTATGATGATAGCATGTCACTTCAGAAATTATCCTTGTTATCGTTTACCTACTCGAGGGAGAGTAGGAACTAAGCTTGGGGATGCTTGATACGTCTCCAAGGTAGCACATGAAGTATTTACTTGGAATGGCAGAAAAATACCACATAGTAGGTAGTTATGGTGGACACAAATGGCATAGGTTTTGGCTCAAGGTTTTGGATGCACGAGAAGCATTCCCTCTCAGTACAAGGCTTTGGATAGCAAGGTTGTTTGAAGCAAACACAAGTATGAACCGGTACAGCAAAACTTACATAAGAACATATTGCAAGCATTATAAGACTCTACACTGTCTTCTTTGTTGCTTAAACACTTTTACCAGAAAATATCTAGACCTTAGAGAGACCAATCATGCAAACCAAATTTCAATAAGCTCTACGGTAGTTCTCCACTAATAGGTTTAAACTACATGATGCAAGAGCTTAAACATGATCTACTTGAGAGCTCAAAACAATTGCCAAGTATCAAATTATTCAAGACAATATGAAGCATTTTCTGTTTCCAACCAAATAACAATAAGTGCAGCAGCTTTTAACTTTTGCCATGAATATGAAAAACGAAGAACACAAGTGTTCATATGAAAAAGCGGAGCGTGTCTCTCTCCCACACAAGGTTGCTAGGATCTGAATTTATTCAAACACAAACAAAAATAAAAACACACAGACGCTCCAAGTAAAGCACATAAGATGTGACGGAATAAAAATATAGTTTCGAGAGAGGTGACCTGATAAGTTGTTGATGAAGAAGGGGATGCCTTGGGCATCCCCAAGCTTAGACGCTTGAGTCTTCTTGAAATATGCTTGGGTGACCCACGGGGGCATCCCCAAGCTTAGGCTCGTCACTCTTCTTGATCACATTATATCACCCTTCTCTCTTGACCCTTGAAAACTTCTGCCACACCAAACTTCTCATAAACTTCATTAGAGGTGTTAGTACTCAAAAAACTTTAATCCACTTTAGTCCTGTAGTTACACATTGCAAGAACTCAATAAAACATTAGCTACAGCTCTCCACGTCTAGAAAGCCTTACTTAAAGTCCACAAGAGACAATGCAAAAAACAGAGACAGAATCTGTCAAAACAGAACAGCCAGTAAACATGATTTTTTTCGAGGTACTTCCGTTGCTCAAATCAGAAAACTCAAAACTAATGAAAGTTGCGTACATATCTGAGGAACACGCATGAAATTTTGCAGAATTTTTAGATTCTCCTACAGAGAGATCTACTCAAATTCGTGACAGCTAAAAATCTGTTTCTGCGCAGAAATCCAAATCTAGTATCAACTTCCTATTAGAGACTTTACTTGGCACAACAATGCGATAAAATAAAGATAAGGAGAGGTTGCTACAGTAGTAACAACTTCCAAGACACAACAAAACAGTAGCAAAATAAAAACATGGTTTATCTCCCAAGAAGTGCTTTCTTTATAGCCATTAAGATGGGCTCAGTGATTTTAATGATGCTCACATAAGGATGAGAGTTGAAGCAAAGAGAGCATCAAAAAGCAAATTCAAAACACATTTAAGTCTAACCCACTTCCTATGCATATGAATCTTGTATACAAATAAATTCATGAAGATCAAGTGACAAGCATTGGAAGATAAAACACGAGTAACTTCAAAAATTTCAGCATGTAGAGAGGTGTTTTAGTACCATGAAAATTTCTACAACCATATTTTCCTCTCTCATAATAATTTCCAGTAGCATCATGAACAAACTCAACAATATAACTATCACATACAGCATGCTTTCCATGATCTACAAACACATAATTTTTATCAAGCTCAAAAATAATGGGATTAAAACTTTCAAACCCACTTTTATTAATAATATAACAAGATGATAGATCAATCTCAAAAGATATGGGACTCCTAGATAAAGTCAAGACCTCTCCAATCCCATTTTCATTAGTAGTACAATTAATATTATCAAGTAACATAGGACCATCATCTAGAGCTTTATCATAAACATTTGCCAAGCAAAACTCTTTAGTACCATGCATTTCGATATCAGGCACAAACAAAGCATTATCATAAGATTTATCAAAATAGCATGGATTATCATAGATAACAGTAGCATAATTATTCTCACAAGTTTTACTCATAGGGAATATTTCAAGAGAATCCACAGGAACATAACATTCATCCTCCTTTGGTAAGCATGGAGGACAATCAAATAATGTAAGAGATAAAGGGTTACTCTCATTAGAAGGTTGGCATGGGTAGCTAATCCATTCTTCCTCCTTTTGTTCATCACTCTCCTCCTCTTTTTCATCCAATGAGCTTTCAGGTTCATCAATTTCTTCTTTCACAGGTTCCTGCAAATTGTGAGTGCATTCTTATGCATGAATGAGTCTCTCTTTATAATCAATGATATAAGGATTATTGATGTAATGTTCTATGCAAAAATCAAGGATAGAAGAGACATAATATTTAAGGTCCTTACAAGCAACACAGGTTTCATAATTTTTAGACATGAAGGATTCTATTTCAGAAGCTCCCATAAATAAAACAAATTGTTCCACTTCTTCGAACCCAAGATGAATATAGTTATTCCAATGATAGTTCACAATTAAAACTTCTTCACTAAAGCCACATTGGAATTTAAGATGTTTAGTATCCTGTTTAGAGCAACAATTTATATCATGGCGTTTAAGCAAGATTTTAGCAATTGTATTCAATTTTTCTAACACGGCACTCATGACTTTACCCTTTCTTGATTCTCTATAATTCATATATAATTCTATAAGCTCCGTAAAGGTTGTGGGTTCTTCCATAACAACAGTTTTTAATTTTTCGGTTTTTCAAATTTTTATGGATTTTCGGGTATATAAGAAAAATAAAACAAGACAAAAACAAACTAGACAAAAGTAAACTAAGAAAAATAATACTAGACAGAAATAAACTAAGCACAAACAAACTAGACAAAAGTAAACTAAGCAAAACAAAATAAAATAAAAACGAGAGAGAGAGGTAGAGTGTACTCCCCGTGTGAACTTATGAGTAGAGTTATGCTCCCCGGCAACGGCGCCGTGAAAATAGTCTTGATAACCCACAAGTATAGGGGATCGCAACAGTCTTCGAGGGAAGTAAAACCCAAATTTATTGATTCGACACAAGGGGAGACAAAGAATACTTATAAGCCTTAACAACTGAGTTGTCAATTCAGCTGCACCTGGAAAAGCACTAGTAACAGGGGTGATGTGAAAGCAGCAGTAATATGAGAGCAATAGTAACAGTAACACAGCAGCAGTAACACAAAGGCAATGGCACCATAAAATAGTTGATACTACTTCTAATGGCATATAGGACCGAGCAAATATTTGATGATGAAAGATGGACCGGGGTTCCCAGCTTTCTACACTAGTGGTAACTCTCCAATAACAAGTGACAAGTGTTGGGTGAACAAATTACAGTTGGGAAATTGATAGGATTGAAATAGCATTAAGATAGAACATCAAGTTTATTAATCATGTATGCATGTTTTCCATATATAGTCATACGTGCTCGCAATGAGAAACTTGCATAACATCTTTTGTCCTACCAGCCGGTGGCAGCCGGGCCTCTAGGGAATCTACTGGTAATTAAGGTACTCCTTTTAATAGAGCACCGGAGCAAAGCATTAACACTTGGTGAAAACATGTGATCCTCATATCTAAGCCATCCCCTCTAGTTATCCCAGTTGTTGTCACTCTGGGGCCTCGGTTCCGGACATAGACATGTGCAAACAACTTGTAGATACAATCTAAGCAATAATTATAGAGCTTAAATCTAAGATCATGCCACTCGTGCACTAGTGACAAGCATTAAACACAACAAGATTGCAGCAACAATAACTTCACAAACTTTATAGATAGACCGATCATAATGTAACAATTCATCGGATCCCAACAAACACAACACCGATTACATCAGATGGATCTCAATCATGTAAGGCAGCTCATGAGATTATTGTACTGAAGTACATGGGAGAGAGAGTACCAACTAGCTACTGCTAGAACCCGTAGTCCATGGGGGAACTACTCACGGAGCATGATGGAGGCGGTGTTGTCGATGGAGAAGACTCCCGGGGGCACTTCCCCGTCCCGGCGGCGTGCCGGAACAGAGATTCTGTCCCCCGAAACTTGTCTTCGCGATGGCGGCGGCTACGGAACTCTTCGTGGAATATCGTCTGGTGTCTTAGGGTTTTCGCGACGGACAGAATATATAGGCGAAAGGGCGGAGTCGGAGGTGTCCCGAGGGGCCCACCCCATAGCTGGGCGCGCCCCCCCTCTTGGCCGCGCCGCCAGGTGGTGTGGGGCCCCCTTGGCCCCTCTCCGTCTCTCCTTCGGTGTTCTGGGTCCGTCTCGGTAAAATAGGAGGTTTTGCTTTTGTTTCGCCCAATTCCGAGAATATTTCCTGTGTAGGATTTCTGAAACCAAAAATAGCAGAAAACAGGAACTGGCACCTCGGCATCTTGTTAATAGGTTAGTCCCGGAAAATGCATAAAATCATTATAAAGTGTGAGCAAAACATGTAGGTATTGTCATAAAACTAGCATGGAACATCAGAAATTATAGATACGTTGGAGACGTATCACGCGCCCACCCCCTTTTGGCACGCCACCTGGGTCCTTCCCACCTTGTCCGTCCGATTCTTCTCAACCTTGCGCCCACCGACTTGTTTTGACCGAAAAACCACTATATATACGATCCCCATGGGTTTCGTCAAGCCTACGGCGGTGGAGATAAAACACGTAAACAGAGAGTCAGCAGGCCGCCGCTGATGGAGATCGGAGGGGGGAAACGCTGCCGGAATCACCTCCGGTGGACTCCACGCCCCTCCGGTGAAGGCATCAGCATCATATTTATCATCTTCATCATCATCTACATCAGCACCATCTTCATCTACCCCTTGTAATCTCTTGGCAAACAAGATGTGTGAGGCAATCTATTATTTTCCCATGATGTATTGTACCTATATGTGTTTGTTTGAGTAGTGACTTGTTCTTGGCAATTGTGAGATACTTTGTGATGGTTTCATATAAGTATTGGTTATCTTCTATGATGATCTTTTGTACTGATACATGAGTACACACATATGTCGGGGGATGCATAAGGTTGTCACCGTTGCATGATGATAGGGAGAGTGACAACGGGAGCTGACAGAAACATTGTCCTAATTCTTAAATAAGCATGTAGTATTAATCATGATTAATCAAACGGTTTTTTTATAATGGGGACCTTTAAACTTACAGCGGTGGTTAGACTTTATGTCTTAATAATTCCCTTGTTTACCCTTAACTAGCCTTGGGATCAATCAGTAGGGGTGTATTTGCTCATATCCATGGGTACACCTATCTATGGCTCATCTCTAGAAGAAACAATAAAAAGACTATCTTTGCGCTTTACTAATTATTACAATCACACAAATAAAGTAGCAATTTGCTATAACACTTACTCACTTGAGTTACTCCACTTTACTCCACTTCATCTCATTTTACTTTATTGCACTTTACTTTCCTTGCATTTGTTTTACTCATTGCATTTTATTTTCAGCACTTATAGTTTATAGTAAAAACCTGTACACACACACCATATCTCCTAGCTTTGAATAGAAGGCCATATAAGTGGGTTATAAGGTTTTAGAGAATAGATAGCTTACCTTCAGCTCCTCGTGGATACTTATCGAATTGTACTGCGGTGATTCCTTACACTTGGGGGTTATCACCACTTGATGGCATTTTCTCATGGGTTATATGAGATCTTGCTTTTGATGTATGTCCATGGGAAGATACCTAACTCACATAGATAACACAAATCCATATATATATATATATTGGGTTAGTTCACAAAGCATTATTGACAAGGCTTACCATATCACAAGATCACATGATCCCATGTGGTACATTCTTTATGCTTATGTGTTCACCAACTTGAATCCAATATTCGCTCTTAGTCTTAGTCAACCTTGTATCTTATCATGCTCTATCATAATACCTTGATCATCCACTGCTTAACACATAAGGTAGATCATGGCTAAATTGAGTTACACACAAGAACTCCATCTTCATTTGTTCTTCTTGATCATATCATATTCTTCTCTTCAAATCGATGATCTTGATGTCAATACTCAATGTATATATTTATCTTCATGGCATCCACACTTGATTCCAACACATGGACTACAATCATTACCTAAAATATTCCTTCATATAAATTCAATGACAAGGGTTTGGGACATAGGAGTTATTCTCTATGGCTTACGTCCCACTGGCGGAAGGGCCCGGGTTGGCCACGTGAGTTGGTTCGTTTGTGTCTCGTTGCAGGAGCGTGCGCAGGCTTTTAGCCCGTCCGCATGGACCATTTCGGACAACCCAGAACCATTTGGGTCGCCCCACTGAAGGTGCCCTTAGAAAATCTCCATTCGCCCCCCATACAGCGTCCAACAAAGGGGATTTGTCGGCCGTATGGGGGGCGCCAACTCAAGATTTTCTATGGGGGGAGCGGTTTTCCTAGCCGCAAATTTAAAAACGGCGCGAATGTAGGAAGTAGATAAATATATATGGCATGAACAGAGTTCACGTCAACTTGACGATCACAACGTAGTTCATCAGTTCATACATAGGAACATGAAATTAAAACAGTAATAAAACTAGTTAAGGCTGAGGCGGTTGTAGAAGACGATGTAGTTGTCATCTTCGTCAGAGCTCTCGTCCTTGGGCTCCACCTTGAACGGCAATGTGACGGAGCTATAGCCTTGGCTGGGGTCGCCACAACGGCGCGGCGGAGAGTCCTCCAACTCAACGACGATGCCGAGTGATACGTCACAAACGTATCTATAATTTCTTATGTTCCATGCTAGTTTTATGACAATACTCACATGTTTTACATACACTATATCATTTTGATGCATTTTCCGGCACTAACCTATTAACAAGATGCCGAAGCGCCAGTTCTGTTTTCTGCTGTTTTTGGTTTCAGAAATCCTACACAGGAAATATTCTCGGAATTGGACGAAACAAAAGCCCACAGTCTTATTTTCCACGGAGGCTTCCAGAACACCGAAGAGGAAACGAAGAGGAGCCACGAGGCGGCCACACCCTAGGGTGGCGCGGCCCCACCCCTAGCCGCGCCGCCCTATGGGGTGGGCCCCTCGGGACTCCACCGACATCGCCCCTTCGCCTATATATTCCCTCCGTCGCGAAAACCCTAAAACAACAAGTCATATTCCACGAAGAGTTCCGTAGCCGCCGCCATCGCGAAGACAAGTTTCGGGGACAGAATCTCTGTTCCGGCACGCCGCCGGGACGGGGAATTGCCCCCAGAGTCATCTCCATCGCCATCTTCATCGCCGTTGCTGTCTCCCATGATGAGGAGGGAGTAGTTCTCCCCCGAGGCTGAGGGCTCTACCGGTAGCTATGTGGTTCATCTCTCTCTCCCATGGTGTGATCTTTATGTGATCATGAGCTTTGTATCACTATAAATCTATGTGCTACTCCAGTGATGTTATTAAAGTAGTCTATTCCTCCTCCATGATGTAAAGTGGACAGCGTGTGCATCATGTATTACTTGGCGTAGGCTATGATTGTAATCTCCTGTGGATTATGAAGTTAACTATTACTATGATAGTATTGATGTGATCTATTCCCCCTTTCATAGCTATTGTTGACAGTGTGTATGTGATACGTCTCCAACGTATCGATAATTTCTTGTGTTCCATGCCACATTATTGATGTTATCTACATGTTTTATGCACACTTTATGTCATATTCGTGCATTTTCTGGAACTAACCTATTAACAAGATGCCGAAGTGCCAGTTCCTGTTTTCTCGCTGTTTTTGGTTTCGAAATCCTAGTAACGAAATATTCTCGGAATCGGACGAAATCAACGCCAAAGTTCCTATTTTCATCGGAAGCATCCAGAACACCCGGGAAGGACCAGAGGGGGGCCACAGGGCCACCAAACCCTAGGCTGGCGCGGCCAGAGGGGGGGCCGCGCCGCCCTATGGTGTGGCCCCCCTGTCAGCCCTTCCTGCGCCGCCTCTTCGCCTATAAGAAGCCCCTGGATCAGAAAACCCGATACCAATGGACGAAACTCCGGAAAGACTCCGGGGCGCCGCCACCGTCACGAAACTCCAATTCGGGGGACAGAACTCGTTCCGGCACCCTGCCGGAGCGGGGAAGTGCCCCGGAAGGCTTCTCCATCGACACCGCTGCCATCTCCATCGCCACCGCTGCCATCTCCACCGCTATCTTCATCACCGCTACTCGCTCCCATGAGGAGGGAGTAGTTCTCCATCGAGGCTCGGGGCTGTACCGGTAGCTATGTGGTTAACCTCTCTCCATGTACTTCAATACAATGATCTCATGAGCTGCTTTACATGATTGAGATTCATCTGAGTTTTGTATCACTACTATCTATGTGCTACTCTAGCAAAGTTATTAAAGTAGTTCTATTCCTCCTGCACGTGTGTAATGGTGACAGTGAGTGCACCGTGTTAGTACTTGGTTTATGCTATGATCATGATCTCTTGTAGATTATGGAGTTAACTATTGCTATGATAATATTGATGTGATCTATTCCTCCTACATATGCATGAAGGTGACAGTGTGCATGCTATGCTAGTACTTGGTTTAGTAGCGTTGATCTATCTTACACTAAAGGTTACTTAAACATGAGCATTATTGTGGAGCTTGTTAACTCCGGCATTGAGGGTTCGTGTAATCCTACGCAATGTGTTCATCATCCAACAAAAGTGTAGAGTATGCATTTATCTCGTTCGTTATGTGATCAATGTTGAGAGTGTCCACTAGTGAAAGTGTAATCCCTAGGCCTTGTTCCTAAATACTGCTGAGTTACTACCGCTTGTTTACTACTCGCTGAGTTACTACTCGCTTGTTACTGTTTTATTGCGTTACTACCGCCGCAATACCACCACCATCAACTACACGCCAAGCACTTTTCCGGCACCGTTGCTACTGCTCATACTTATTTATACCACCTGTATTTCACTATCTCTTCGCCGAACTAGTGCACCTATTTGGTGTGTTGGGGACACAAGAGACTTCTTGCTTTGTGGTTGCAGTGGTTGCATGAGAGGGATATCTTTGACCTCTTCCTCCCCGAGTTCGATAAACCTTGGGTATCCACTTAAGGGAAACTTGCTGCTGTTCTACAAACCTCTCGCTCTTGGAGGCCCAACACTGTCTACGGGAAAGGAGGGGGAACGTAGACATCAAGCACTTTTCCGGCGCCGTTGCCGGGAGGAAAGGTAAAAGGCTCTCATACTACGGTCTCGGGTAAAGTATTTTTCTCGGCGCCGTTGTGTGTGTGCTCAAAGCTATTTCCTTTAGATCCTGCAATTGCATCTTTTTGTTTCTTGTTTACACTAGTTTGGCATAATGGACAACAATGAGCTTCTTATTCTATTTCCTGATTTAAAACATGGATTGTTTGATGCGAAAATTAAAAAACCTATGAAATCTTCTTTGCATGTTAGTAGTAATATTAGTATGAACGCTTTGAACACCATTGTTGATAATGATATCGAAAGTTCTAAGCTTGGGGAAGCTGGTTTTCATGATCTTTTAGTCCCCCAAGCATTGAGGAGAAAATTTTCTTTGATGATACTTTGCCTCCTATTTATGATGATTATAATGATAGTGGTCTTTTGGTGCCACCTACTATGGAGAGTGAATTTGATTATGATTACAATATGCCTCCTATATTTGATGATGAGAATAATAATGATAGCTACTTTGTTGAATTTGCTCCCACTACAACTAATAAAATTGATTATGCTTATGTGGAGAGTAATTATTTTATGCATGAGACTCATGATAAGAATGTTTCATTTGATAGTTATATTGTTGAGTTTGCTCATGATGCTACTGAAAGTTATTATGAGAGAGGAAAATATGGTTGTAGAAATTTTCATGTTACTAAAATGCCTCTCTATGTGCTGAAATTTTTGATGCTACACTTGTTTTATCTTCCTATGCTTGTTACTTTGCTCTTCATGAACTTGTTTATTTACAAGACTCCTATGCATAGGAAGCATGTTAGACTTAAATGTGTTTTGAATTTGCCTCTTGATGCTCTCTTTTGCTTCACATACTATTTCTTGCGAGTGCATCATTAAAACTGCTGAGCCCATCTTAATGGCTAAAAAGAAAGAACTTCTTGGGAGATAACCCATGTGTTATTTTGCTACAGTACATTGTTTTATATTTGTGTCTTGGAAGTTGTTTACTACTGTAGCAACCTCTCCTTATCTTAGTTTTGAGTTTTGTTGTGCCAAGTTAAGCCGTTGATAGAAAAGTAAGTACTAGATTTGGATTACTGCGCAGAAACAGATTTCTTTGCTGTCACGAATCTGGGTAAAATTCTCTGTAGGTAACTCAGAAAATTATGCCAATTTACGTGACTGATCCTCAGATATGTACGCAACTTTCATTCAATTTGAGCATTTTCGTTTGAGCAGGTCTGGTGGCCTAATAAAATCCATCTTTACGGACTGTTCTGTTTTGACAGATTCTGCCTTTTATTTCGCATTGCCTCTTTTGCTATGTTGGATGAATTTCTTTGATCCACTAATGTCCAGTAGCATTATGCAATGTCCAGAAGTGTTAAGAATGATTGTGTCACCTCTGAACATGTTAATTTTTATTGTCCACTAACCCTCTAATGAGTTGTTTCGAGTTTGGTGTGGAGGAAGTTTTCAAGGGTCAAGAGAGGAGGATGATATACTACGATCAAGGAGAGTGAAAGCTCTAAGCTTGGGGATGCACCCGGTGGTTCACCCCTGCATATATCAAGAAGACTCAAGCGTCTAAGCTTGGGGATGCCCAAGGCATCCCCTTCTTCATCGACAAATTATCAGGTTCCTTCTCTTGAAACTATATTTTTATTCGGTCACATCTTATGTGCTTTTTCTTGGAGCGTCTGTTTGTTTGCTTTTGTTTTTGTTTGTGTTTGAATAAATTGGATTACATCATGCTTGTGTGGGAGAGAGACACGCTCCGCTGGTTCGAATGAACACATGTGTTCTTAGCTCATAATATTCATGGCGAAGTTTCCTCTTCGTTAAATTGTTATATGGTTGGAATTGGAAAATGATACATGTAGTAATTGCTATAAATGTCTTGGGTAATGTGATACTTGGCAATTGTTGTGCTCATGTTTAAGCTCTTGCATCATATACTTTGCACCTATTAGTGAAGAATACATAGAGCATGCTAAAATTTGGTTTGCATAATTGGTTTCTCTAAAGTCTAGATAATTTCTAGTATTGAGTTTGAACAACAAGGAAGACGGTGTAGAGTCTTATAATGTTTACAATATGTCTTTTATGTGAGTTTTGCTGCACCGGTTCATCCTTGTGTTTGTTTCAAATAACCTTGCTAGCCTAAACCTTGTATCGAGAGGGAATACTTCTCATGCATCCAAATACTTGAGCCAACCACTATGCCATTTGTGTCCACCATACCTACCTACTACATGGTATTTCTCCGCCATTCCAAAGTAAATTGCTTGAGTGCTACCTTTAAACAATTCAAAATTTATTACCTCTTATTTGTGTCAATGTTTTATAGCTCATGAGGAAGTATGTGGTGTTTATCTTTCAATCTTGTTGGGCAACTTTCACCAATGGACTAGTGGCTTCATCCGCTTATCCAATAATTTTGCAAAAAGAGCCGGCAATGGGATTCCCAGTCCCAAATTAACAAACTAAAAATAGACACTCCTCCATGGTATGTGATTGTTGGACGGCACCCGAAGGATTCGGTTAGCCATGGCTTGTGTAAGCAAAGGTTGGGAGGAGTGTCATCATAATAAAACTAAAATAAAAAGGTACTCCTTCATGGTATGAGATTGTTGGCGGGCACCCGAGGATTCGGTTAGCCATGGTTTGTGAAAGAAAGGTTGGAAGGAGTGCCATCCAAAAATAAAATAAAATGGGAGCCGCTCTTTGAAGGTTTGTCTGGCAAGGGGGTTAGAGTACCCGCTACCATTCGTTGACAACAACATACACCTCTCAAAACTTTATTTTTATGCTCTCTATATGTTTTCAAAATCAAAGCTCTAGCACAAATATAGCAATCGATGCTTTTCCTCTATGAAGGACCATTCTTTTACTTTCATTGTTGAGTCAGCTCACCTATTTCTCTCCACCTCAAGAAGCAAACACTTGTGTGAACTGTGCATTGATTCTTACATATTTGCATATTGCATTTGTTATATTGCTTTGCATTGACAATTATCCATGAGATATACATGTTACAAGTTGAAAGCAACCGCTGAAACTTAATATTCTTTTGTGTTGCTTCAATACCTTTGCTTTGAATTATTGCTTTATGAGTTAACTCTTATGCAAGACTTATTGATGCTTGTCTTGAAGTGCTATTCATGAAAAGTCTTTGCTTTATGATTCAGTTGTTTACTCATGTCATTACCATTGTTATGATCGCTGCATTCACTACATATGCTTTACAAATAGTATGATCAAGTTTATGATGGCATGTCACTCCAGAAATTATCTTTGTTATCGTTTTACCTCGCTCGGGACGAGCAGTAACTAAGCTTGGGGATGCTGATACGTCTCCAACGTATCGATAATTTCTTGTGTTCCATGCCACATTATTGATGTTATCTACATGTTTTATGCACACTTTATGTCATATTCGTGCATTTTCTCGGAACTAACCTATTAACAAGATGCCGAAGTGCCAGCTCTCGTTTTCTCGCTGTTTTTGGTTTCGAAATCCTAGTAACGAAATATTCTCGGAATCGGACGAAATCAACGCCAAAGTTCCTATTTTCATCGGAAGCATCCGAACACCCGGAAGGACCGAGAGGGGGCCACAGGGCCACCAAACCCTAGGCCGGCGCGGCCGGAGGGGGGTCGCGCCGCCCTATGGTGTGGCCCCCTGTCAGCCCTCCTGCGCCGCCTCTTCGCCTATAAGAAGCCCCCGGATCAGAAAACCCGATACCAATGGACGAAACTCCGGAAAGACTCCGGGGCGCCGCCACCGTCACGAAACTCCAATTCGGGGGACAGAACTCTGTTCCGGCACCCTGCCGGAGCGGGGAAGTGCCCCCGGAAGGCTTCTCCATCGACACCGCTGCCATCTCCATCGCCACCGCTGCCATCTCCACCGCTATCTTCATCACCGCTGCTGCTCCCATGAGGAGGGAGTAGTTCTCCATCGAGGCTCGGGGCTGTACCGGTAGCTATGTGGTTAACCTCTCTCCATGTACTTCAATACAATGATCTCATGAGCTGCTTTACATGATTGAGATTCATCTGAGTTTTGTATCACTACTATCTATGTGCTACTCTAGCAAAGTTATTAAAGTAGTTCTATTCCTCCCGCACGTGTGTAATGGTGACGAGTGAGTGCACCGTGTTAGTACTTGGTTTATGCTATGATCATGATCTCTTGTAGATTATGGAGTTAACTATTGCTATGATAATATTGATGTGATCTATTCCTCCTACATATGCATGAAGGTGACAAGTGTGCATGCTATGCTAGTACTTGGTTTAGTAGCGTTGATCTATCTTACACTAAAGGTTACTTAAACATGAGCATTATTGTGGAGCTTGTTAACTCCGGCATTGAGGGTTCGTGTAATCCTACGCAATGTGTTCATCATCCAACAAAAGTGTAGAGTATGCATTTATCCGTTCGTTATGTGATCAATGTTGAGAGTGTCCACTAGTGAAAGTGTAATCCCTAGGCCTTGTTCCTAAATACCGCTGAGTTACTACCGCTTGTTTACTACTCGCTGAGTTACTACCGCTTGTTACTGTTTTATCATGCATTACTACGCCGCAATACCACCACCATCAACTACACGCCAAGCACTTTTCTCGGCACCGTTGCTACTCGCTCATACTTATTTATACCACCCGTATTTCACTATCTCTTCGCCGAACTAGTGCACCTATTTGGTGTGTTGGGGACACAAGAGACTTCTTGCTTTGTGGTTGCAGGGTTGCATGAGAGGGATATCTTTGACCTCTTCCTCCCTGAGTTCGATAAACCTTGGGTATCCACTTAAGGGAAACTTGCTGCTGTTCTACAAACCTCTGCTCTTGGAGGCCCAACACTGTCTACAGGAAAGGAGGGGGAACGTAGACATCAGTATGCTATGTTAGTACTCGGTCTAAATTGCAACGGTATTATCTTGGATTATGATTTGATGAGGATATCCCTATGAGTGGTGTTTGTCAAGTACTTGATGAACTTTGAGTGGAGCTTTTGTAGCCACTACGTGATGATTAGTGATTCCAATAGGAGAGTAATTCAGAGTAGCACAAGTGAAGAGAAGTTATCTAATTGTCCAATTATGTGATCATTGTTGAGAGTGTCCACTAGTGAAAGTATGATCCCTAGGCCTTGTTTCTAAGCATTGAAACACCGTTTCCAACAAGTTCTGCTACATGTTCGCTTGCTTCCATTTTTATTTCAGATTGCAATTACTACTTATAATCATCCATATTACTTGTATTTCACTATCTCTTCGCCGAACTAGTGCACCTATACATCTGACAAGTGTATTAGGTGTGTTGGGGACACAAGAGACTTCTTGTATCTTAATTGCAGGGTTGTTTGAGAGGGATATCTTTGACCTCTACCTCCCTGAGTTCGATAAACCTTGGGTGATTCACTTAAGGGAAACTTGCTGCTGTTCTTCAAACCTCTGCTCTTGGAGGCCCAACACTGTCTACAGGAATAGAAGCGTGCGTAGAAATCAAGCTATTTTCTGGCGCCGTTGCCGGGGAGGTAAGGTAAAAGGTATTCACATCCTCCGACTACTAAGCTATTTCCTAGCACTATTGCCGGTGTGCGAGTGCTTGAAGCTATTTCCTTTAGATTCTGCAATTATATCTTTTTGTTTCTTGTTTTTATTTTCACTAGTTAGGCTTAATGGAAAACAACAACAAAATTAGAGATCTTTATGAACTTTATATTGAATTACGACATGATGTGTTTGAAGAGAGAATTAAAAAACCCATGGAACTTTGTTTTAAAAATAGTTGTAGCAATGTTATTAGCATGAACTCTTTTAACACTATTATTGCTAATGCTATGGAAGAATTTAAGCTTGGGGAAGTTGGTTGTGATATTTTTAGTCCCCCAAGTTTTGAGGAGAAAATTTTCTTTGATGATACTTTGCCTCCCATTTATGATGATAATAATGATAGTGGTATTTTGGTGCCACCTACCATGGAGGATAAAGTTTATTATGATTATACCATGCCTGCAATTTATGATGATTACAATGATGATTGTGATAGTTTTACTCCCACTATTATTAATAAAATTGATTATGCTTATGTGGAGAGTAATGATACTTTTATGCATGTGAATAAGAATGCTTTATGTGATAGTTATATTGTTTAGTTTGTTCATGATGCTATTGGAAATTATTATGAGAGAGGAAAATATGGTTGTAGAAATTTTCATGGTACTAAAACACCTCTCTACATGCTGAAAATTTTGAAGTTACTCGTGTTTTATCTTCCTATGCTTGTCACTTTGTTCTTCATGAATTTATTTGTGTACAAGATTCCTATACATAGGAAGCGGGTTAGACTTAATTTTTTTTTGAATTTGCTTCTTGATGCTCCTTTTGCTTCAACTCTTATTTCTTGCGAGAGCATCATTAAAATTACTGAGCCCATCTTAATGGCTATAAAGAAAGCACTTCTTGGGAGATAACCCATGTTTTATTTTGCTCCTGTTTAGTTGTGTCTTGGAAGTTGTTACTACTGTAGCAACCTCTCCTTATCATGTTTATTTCATTGTTGTGCCAAGTAAAGTCTTTGATAGTAAAGTTGATACTAGATTTCGATTTCTGCGCAGAAACAAATTTTTAGCTGTCACGAATTTGAGTTTTTATCTCTGTAGGAGAATCTAAAAATTCTGTAAAAATTCATGAGTAATCCTCAGATGTGTACGCAACTTTCATTCAATTTGAGCTTCTTCATCTGAGCATGTTAAGTGCCTCGAAAAAATTCGTCTTTACGGACTATTCTGTTTTGACAAATTCTGCCTTTTATTTCACATTGCCTCCTTTACTGTGTTTGAGTGGATTTCTTTGCTCCATTAAATTTCAGTAGCCTTGGGTAATGTCCAGAAGTGTTGGAAATGATTGTGTCCTTGCTGAACATGTGAATTTTTGATTATGCACTAACCCTCTAATGAAGTTTATGAGAAGTTTGGTGTGGCAGAAGTTTTCAAGGGTCAAGAAAGAAGGGTGATATAATGTGATCAAGAAGAGTGAAGAGCCTAAGCTTGGGGATGCCCCCGTGGGTCACCCAAGCATATTTCAAGAAGACTCAAGCGTCTAAGCTTGGGGATGCCCAAGGCATCCCCTTCTTCATCAACAACTTATCAGGTCACCTCTAGTGAAACTATATTTTTATTCCGTCACATCTAATGTGCTTTACTTGGAGCGTATGTGTGCTTTTATTTTTGTTTGTGTTTGAATAAAATCGGATCCTAGTATTCCTTGTGTGGGAGAAAGACACGCTCCGCTTTTTCATATGAACACTGGTGTTCTTAGTTTTGCTTTTAATGTTCATGGCAAAATTTGAAAGATGCTGCATTTATTGCTATTTGGTTGGAAACAGAAAATGCTTCATGTGGTAATTGGTATATTTTCTTGAATAATTTGATACTTGGCAATTGTTTTGAGCTCTCAAGTAGATCATGTTTAAGCTCTTGCATCAGGTAGTTTAAACCTATTAGTGGAGAACTACCGTAGAGCTTGTTGAAATTTGGTTTGCATGATTGGTCTCTCTAAGGTCTAGATATTTTCTCGGTAAAAGTGTTTGAGCAACAAGGAAGACAAGTGTAGAGTCTTATAATGCTTGCAATATGTTCTTATGTAAGTTTTGCTGTACCGGTTCATACTTGTGTTTGCTTCAAACAACCTTGCTAGCCAAAGCCTTGTACTGAGAGGGAATGCTTCTCGTGCATCCAAAACCTTGAGCCAAACTTATGCCATTTGTGTCCATCATAACTACCTACTATGTGGTATTTTTCTGCCATTCCAAGTAAATTGCTTGCGTGCTACCTTTAAAAATTTCATTCCCTGTCTTTGCAATACATAGCTCATGGGAAAGTAGCCTAAAAAACTATTGTAGTAAAGAATATGTCGCTTATGTATCTTAGTTCTTATAAGTTGCTTGTTGAGCGGTAACCATGTTTCTGGGGACGCCATCAACCTCGTTACACCTTTGTTGAATATCATGTGAGTTGCTATGCATGTTCGTCTTGTCTGAAGTAAGGGAGATTTGCCATGAGTTAAATGGTTTGAGTATGCATATTGTTAGAGAATAACATTGGGCCGCCAACCAAAGCCATGTATCATGGTGGAAGTTTCAGCTTGGACATTAATCCTCAAATCTCTTATGAGAATATTATCTGTTGTTGAATGCTTAAAGCATAAAAGAGGAGTCCATTATCTGTTTTCTATGTTGTCCCGGTATGGATGTCCTCAAGTTGAGATCTATCAAAATCGAGAAATCAAATGCGATCTATCTCCTTGGACCTTTGTACAGGTGGCATAGAGGCACCCCTTTGTGACACTTGGTTGAAACATATGTAATGCAATGATAATCCATGGAAATCTGAGCTAATTAGGACAAGGAGCGGGCACTATTACTATTCGATGCATGAGGCTTGCAACTTATAAGAGGTTTTATGCATAACACATATGAATTATTACTACCGTTGACAAAATTGTTTCCATGTTTTCAAAATAAAAAACTCTAGCACATTAGTAATCCCTGCTTCCATCTGCGAAGGGCCTTTCTTTTACTTTATGTTGAGTCAGTTTATCTATTTCCTTCTATCTTAGAAGCAAACACTTGTGTCTACTGTGTGCATTGATTCTTA
The DNA here is from genome assembly GCF_022539505.1 of Lolium rigidum. NCBI lineage: Eukaryota > Viridiplantae > Streptophyta > Magnoliopsida > Poales > Poaceae > Lolium > Lolium rigidum. The sequence continues at coordinate 209,629,935 of NC_061513.1, read as the reverse complement.
CATGCTTGCTTATTGCACTCATCATATTACTTTGTGTTGACAATTATCCATGAGATATACATGTTGAAAGTTGAAAGCAACTGCTGAAACTTAAATCTTCCTTTGTGTTGCTTCAAAACCTTCTATTAAGAATCTATTGCTTTATGAGTTAACTCTTATGCAAGACTTGTTGATGCTTGTCTTGAAAGTACTATTCATGAAAAGTCTTTGCTATATGATTCAGTTGTTTAGTCATTATCTATTTGCTAACAAACTATAGACCATTGGCGCTTTGAATCACTTCATTCATCTCATATGCTTTACAATAGTATTGATCAAGATTATGATAGTAGCATGTCACTTCAGAAATTATCCTTGTTATCGTTTACCTACTCGAGGGCGAGTAGGAACTAAGCTTGGGGATGCTTGATACGTCTCAAACGTATCTATAATTTCTTATGTTCCATGCTAGTTTTATGACAATACTCACATGTTTTACATACACTTTATATCATTTTGATGCATTTTCCGGCACTAACCTATTAACAAGATGCCGAAGCGCCAGTTCCTGTTTTCTGCTGTTTTTGGTTTCAGAAATCCTACACAGGAAATATTCTCGGAATTGGAAAACAAAAGCCCACGGTCTTATTTTCCACGGAGGCTTCCAGAATACCGAAGAGGAAACGAAGAGGAGCCACGAGGCGGCCACACCCTAGGGGGGCGCGACCCCACCCCTGGCCGCGCCGCCCTATGGGGTGGACCCCTCGGGACTCCACCGACATTGCCCCTTCGCCTATATATTCCCTCCGTCGCGAAAACCCTAAAACAACAAGTCATATTCCACGAAGAGTTCCGTAGCCGCCGCCATCGCGAAGACAAGTTTCGGGGGACAGAATCTCTGTTCCGGCACGCCGCCGGGACGGGGAATTGCCCCCGCAGTCATCTCCATCGCCATCTTCATCGCCGTTGTCTGTCTCCCATGATGAGGAGGGAGTAGTTCTCCCCCGAGGCTGAGGGCTCTACCGGTAGCTATGTGGTTCATCTCTCTCTCCCATGGTGTGATCTTTATGTGATCATGAGCTTTGTATCACTATCAATCTATGTGCTACTCTAGTGGTGTTATTAAAGTAGTCTATTCCTCCTCCATGATGTAAAGTGGACATCGTGTGCATCATGTAGTACTTGGCGTAGGCTATGATTGTAATCTCCTGTGGATTATGAAGTTAACTATTACTATGATAGTATTGATGTGATCTATTCCCCCTTTCATAGCTATTGTTGACAGTGTGTATGCTATGTTAGTACTCGGTCTAAATTGCAACGGTATTATCTTGGATTATGATTTGATGAGGATATCCCTATGAGTGGTGTTTGTCAAGTACTTGATGAACTTTGAGTGGAGCTTTTGTAGCCACTACGTGATGATTAGTGATTCCAATAGGAGAGTAATTCAGAGTAGCACAAGTGAAGAGAAGTTATCTAATTGTCCAATTATGTGATCATTGTTGAGAGTGTCCACTAGTGAAAGTATGATCCCTAGGCCTTGTTTCTAAGCATTGAAACACCGTTTCCAACAAGTTCTCGCTACATGTTCGCTTGCTTCCATTTTTATTTCAGATTGCAATTACTACTTATAATCATCCATATTACTTGTATTTCACTATCTCTTCGCCGAACTAGTGCACCTATACATCCGACAAGTGTATTAGGTGTGTTGGGGACACAAGAGACTTCTTGTATCTTAATTGCAGGGTTGCTTGAGAGGGATATCTTTGACCTCTACCTCCCTGAGTTCGATAAACCTTGGGTGATTCACTTAAGGGAAACTTGCTGCTGTTCTACAAACCTCTGCTCTTGGAGGCCCAACACTGTCTACAGGAATAGAAGCATGCGTAGACATCACCGAGGCAGAGCACGTGCTCCACCGCCTCCTTCTTCATCTCAGACCTTGACCACGCCTCCGCAAAGTTGGTCGTGGCCGGTAGCACATTTTTGAACGACGCGCATCACCACCAGCTGGCCCGGGAAATCCACCGAGTCGACCGCGGTGGCGAAACAGAGCTACCCCGCCCGGTACTCACGCGGCGGCATCCACGCTGTCTCCTCCACCTCTGCTTTCGGCTGCAGCCGTTGTCGACCTCCCTTTTGGGGTGGCGGGTCCCGGATGACTGCGGCCCGCCGATGCGGAGGACGCTGCTTGCGGAGGCCCTCGACAAGGACCTCGAAGACGAAGAGGGGGAGGACCCCGACGCCATCCTCCGAGGCACCCACCACCGTTGGAGAGACGGGAACTCCAGTCACGGCTCCTTGCCACCCGCGATGTGCTCGCTGACGGCGGCGAGCATGCGTCCGGGCGCGCCACACCAGATCTGGCAAGCCAGGGACTTCTTGTTCGGCATCGGCGGGTTGTTCCTGTCGTAGCAGGACAACTTGAAGAGGTGGCGTTGGCAGAATAAGGAGCCCCAAGCGATGATGTTATCCATGTCCGAGGGGGCTCCACCTGCTGCTCCGGTGTGAGGACGCCGTAGTAGTGCGTGATCATCGCCGCCTCGCGCGCATTGCCACGCGGCTCCGGCGGGATGGGGATCCGGGCCACGCTCTGCCTCCAATGCCTGGAACGCACATGTCGGGCGGGGCCATGTACCTCGGCTCGTACATCGCCGGGCTTCCTCCTCGTGGAGAGTACGGTGGCCAAAGCTGTTGGCGGCGGTGCCGTCTCCCTCGAAATGTGCAGCCATGGACGGTGGTGGCGCTGCTTGGCTCTACGGTTTTCTGTGTGGCGGAGGGAGAGAAGCGACGAGATCTGGATAAGAATGGCAAGAGGGAAGGCGATGGTATAAATAGGCGGCGGAGCCGCGTCGAGGCGAGTGGCACGACATTTACACAGCCGGCTGCCATTGAAGCGACGGGAGCCTGTTCGCCTGCCGCCGCTGATGGAAAAACATGTGGCGCGGGAGACGATGCTTTGATGCCAAAATATCTCGCTGGCGGACGAGGTTTGCCAAGCACGCCCGTTCTGTCGGCGCCCCCGCTCACCCTCCCATGGGTTGGGAGTGAGCTGAAAGCACCGACAGCGCCGTCAGCTAAAACGCCTTCTACCGGCCTAAAATGAACTTTAGAGCGCGAGGCTAGAAGTAAAAAGACCACCAACAGCCGTGTAGCTATTGGGGGGGGGGGGGCTTTTGAGGGGTGACTAGAGATGGTCTTAGGGCATCTCCAACGGGGTGATGCAAACGGACGATGCGCGACCGTTTGCGTCCGCGCTGACATGAAATGCGCCTACACCCTGCTCTAGCGGGGTGACGCATCGTGTCCGCGGAGACGCAAACGCGGCGCAAATATGCGGCACGTTTGCGGGTATTTGCGGCACGTTTGCGTCTCCGCGGAGCGTCCGCTCGCTTCTCCCATGGGCACGCCAGGCAGCGACCCAGCCTCGTGCCGACGCGAATTAAAGCAGAGCAACTGCTAGGGAGGGCAACCGCCGGAGTGGCAACTGCGCCGATCGACGCGCCAACCGCCGGAATGGAGCGCCGAACCGCCACGGAAGAGCAACCGCAGACCTATTCGTTATACGCATCGCCATTAATCTCCGCTGAATAAAACCCCTGTGCCTGCTCTAATTCATCTCCAACCAGCTGCCATTCTTCTTCTTCTCCAACACTGGCTAGCCACCATGAGCAACCTGACGTTGCCATCGGACGCCGACAGCGAGGGGAAGCCGCCGGGATGGCGACATTGGTGAGATAGGGCTGCCACACCGAGCAACCCTAGCTCCCCGCCGACGGAGGCGAGGAGGAGGGGGCACCGTTGGCCTCAATGGCCAGGACGAGGAGGAGGACTCAGACGCAAGGTGGACACGCTGGAGGCGGCCGACGAAGCGGCGGCGGCAAGGAAGAAGGAAAGGGCCCGGGCGAGGGCGCAAGTGCAGGCGGAGGCTCGCCGTTCGTTCACAGACGACGAGGAAGACCCAATGATCACTTGTCGGAGGAGAACTCAAGCTCGTCGGACGCGTCGACCGGCGGTACCTCTTCAGAGGAGGTGACGAGCAGGCGCGTCCGTGAGGATGACGAGGCGAAGCCTTCTAACAAGAAGGCCAAGAATTAATTAGTTTAAAATTTGTTTGTTCTCGTGTTTATTCTCCTAGTTTATATGTTAAATTTGTTTGAACTTGTTCGATTCAAAAAAGCATGGCATGATCAAACAATATATAGATTCTATTTAAGTTTCTCCAAAATGCGTTGGATCGATGGAGTTGTCCCCGATGCAAACGGACAATTTGCATGTTGCGACCATTTCAACGTCCACAAGACAACCTAAATAGATATGCTTGGACAATTTAAACGTCCGAAATACGTTGGTTGGAGATGCTGGCCAGTTCCTCGTAACTTTCCAGTCTAACCGATGCAGTCTCGTCTACATCTACTTTCCCAATGTGCCTCACCTTAGAGCATCTCCAGTCGCGTCCCCCAAACCGTCCCCCAAAGCGATTTGGGGCGCGCCGGACAAAAAAAGCGTTCCAGCCGCGTCCCCCAAAGCCCATTTTTGTCCGACGCGCCCCGATACGGTGTCCGGCGCCCCGAGCCCGTCCCCGTCCCACAGGGGACGCTCCGGGGACGCCGGACACAACGAAAAGCGAGGCGGGGAGTGGCGGGGCCAACGCGTCAGAGGCACAATTAATTTTAACCTAACCGTCGCCTACCTCGCGACGGAAGTTATTCGCGCGCAGTGACACACGGCGGAATCTTTGCCTTAATGGCGACGGAGGGGCAGGCGAGACGTCTCGTCGGTGCTGCGCGGCCTCCACGCGTCGCCGGCGTTCGCACGCCACCGCCCGTTCCCGCGCGATCTTCCCGCCTCTTCTCGTCTGTTCCCGCGCTTTCTTCCCGACGCCGGCGTCTATAAAAGGTCTCCCGGCTCATCAATGGTAGCCACCACACCCCGCCGGCAACAAACACAGCCCTCGTCGCTCCACAGCCGTCTCCTCCATCACCGGTGGCAATGGCGAACCGCCCCGGCGATGGCCACTTCCCTCCACCGCCGTCTCCTCCATTGACGAGCCGGCAGCGGCGTGCGGCACTCGAGGAGGCACTCGAGGAGGAGGCCCGCCAGCCGGCGTGAGGCGCAGCAGGCGGCGGATCTAGCGGCGTTCTCCGCCCCTGCCTCCGCAGCTGAGGAGGCCGCGGCGGCAGCAGCGTGGCAGGAGCAGCAGTGCGACACCGTTGCGGCGTTCGACGCCTCGACGGGACAAGAGGCGCGACGGCGCCGGTACCGGGAGGACATGGAGCAGCGATGGGCTGACGAGCGTCGGCGCCAGCGCGATGAGCGGCGGGCGCTGTTCCGTGAACGGCGTGACTCGATCGAGCGCCGGCGGCGTGAGTCGATCGAGCTCCAGCAGCAGGCGACGGCGGAGGAGCGTCGACAGCGGGAGTCGGCGCTTACGGCGCTATGGGGGAGGCGGGCGGAGCAGTTGGCGGGGGCCGACGCGTTTGCGGCGGCGATGATGGAGGCGCCAACAGATGTGGAGGAGGAGGCGCCAATGGAGGAGGAGGCCGAGGCGGAGGAGACCGAGGTGGAGGACGACGACGACGACGACGACGAGTTCGACTGGTCCGACGACGACGCCCCGCACCCGGACGAGATGGCCGATCAGCAACGCGCCCTCGTCGAGTCCTTCGAGTCGGAGAAGAAGCTCCAGGACGACGCCCGTGCCCGCGAAGAGGCGCAGATTCGTCGCGCCGTCGAGCTCTCCCTCCGTGCGGCCCGAGCAGGGGAGGGCGGAGGAGGACTATCGGCGGGAGCGGCACCGTCCGGCCACCGCCGAACGCAAGGAGAGGAGGCGCGCGCAGGAGGAGCTGCGGCGTAGGGGAGGCGACGACGGGGCGGGGCCGTCGAACGCGCCGCCGGGCGGTCAGTAGCCTAGGTTTAGATGAAATCTAGCCGTTTTCATTCAAACTTTGTAATATATAATCAAAATTGAATGAAAACCTTTATTTTCGTGCACAAATATTCATTTGGGGGCGGCGTTTGGGGGACGCGGCTGAGGAGCGACGTCCCCCAAACGCGGCACGAGCAAAACACGTCCCCCAAACGCTCAATCCGGCGCGGTTTGGGGGACGATTTGGGGACGCGACTGGAGATGCTCTTAGTCACCTATTAGCTGTTTCAATGCACCAAGCGTAGATGACATGCACTTTTCTCGTAATGTCCCATCTTGCACGTCCATATCTGTCGTCTCTTCACTAGGCCTGCACTGTACTCAAACTCTTTGGTAGCCACGATGCTCTACTTTGACTTCGGTGCAAGGCCAACAACGGCGACAAAGATCTATCTCCACCAGTAAGCTCTAAATTATAGCCGTCATCGATTTAAGTAGTTTAGAGAGAAAAACTGCTTACAACGGACACTTACAATAAAAATTCATATCAACCTATGTTCAATACAAGCACCGACGAATCTCAAAGAAACCTTGTGAAAAGGGATGCTATTGGGTGGGCCAGCAACAACTCCATAACAACTCCACGTCGGGTTTCCACGCTCTCTTCTCGCCTAGCTCACAGTCACATCTCCCACCTATCTCTCTCCTCATTTTGGGAGTTGATTTAGGGTACAACCGATGTGGGTAATCCAAAAAAAAAAACCCGGCACAACGACACCAATACATAGCCGGCATGTGTGTTATCGGCTACTATTTGTCGTTGCCATCTGTAAAAATTAATTAATCTATCAAATAAACAGAGAAGATTTTTCCCCTCCAAAAATGCAAGAGAGACGAAATCGTCAAAGTACATTCCATCTCTGGGTATGATTCACCATATACTCCGGTTTCCCCCTCCATGGTTCCAAACGGCTACAAAATTCGTAATAGCGAGTCCCGGCCGTCGGATCAGCTTCCGCGCGCCGCCTCACCGTCGGTCTCCGTCAATTAATAAAAATTGACCGTTGGAGACAGCGTTGCAAAATCCCCCCAGAGTTTCCAACAACGCCTACAAAGCAAACCACCCCCGCCGCCCGCCCCTCCCGTCCTGTCCCGTCTCCTCTCCTCTCCTCCTCGGTTTCTTCTCCTCCACACCCAACGCCTCGCCGTCGTCGAGATCGCGAACGAACCTGGAGGAGATAGGAGGCGCGGTTGATCCCTTCTCGTGGGACGCTGCGATGGCGTCGAGGAGGCAGGCGGCCGCCGGCGCCGGTGCCGGCGATGTTTTTGCTCAAGAACACAAGGGCGGTGAGTCTCCCCGCCTCCCCTCTCCATGGTTTGTTCCATTTCCTAGTAGGATTGCCGCGGCGGTACGAGTTCATAGGTTTCTTGGATTGCTCGCGTGTGGTGCGGTAAAAATCTTCGCTTGGCCTCCTTGAATAGAGCTATAGGTTTTGGTTCGGAGATTTCTTGATTCAGTTATCCTGCTGGATTTTCTTATCGCTGCTACGATGCCTAGATTGATCGTGTTTGGTTGCGCTAATGCACGGATTTGGTACGGGTTCTTGTTCAGTTTCGCCACAAAGGGGGAAATCTTTCGAAAATTCATCGGACAGTAGTGCCTGCATCTTTGGCGAGGTCTGTTTCTTTTTTCTTGCAACCGTGGATCTAATCCAAGCACACGCTAACAGATGAAGTAGTTATCGCGTTGGAACATTGATTGAATTGTTGACATGGATTTTTCCTGATTTGTATGGAAGATATTGCTAGGCTGGGGACTAGTTCTGGACATCATGCATTATTCTTGCGAGTTTCTCTTTTTCATGCATGTCCGTCAGTTGGGCTCTTGATTGGATTGTTGTCCCCTGGTCGTGGTAAAGATGCCACATTTGAAGATTTCACCCGTCTATTTGCGTTTCTTGTTCCTCTTTAGTTGGGATTCTTGTTGTTAGATGTTGGGATTCCTGTTCTGAGATGTTGGGATTCTTGTTCTTAGATGTTGTGATCCTTAGGCTCCTCCATGTTGGTTCGATCTGTACGTGATATAGTTTACAAGGTTCTTGTTCCTTGCATTGTGGACTCTTCCTAATTTCAGCAGTACAAGATTTGTTCTGGTCATCTTTTTTTGTGTGGAAATCCTTGTTGTTAGATGTTGAGATTCCTGTTCTGAGATGTTGGGATTCTTGTTCTTAGATGTTGTGATCCTCCATGTTGGTTCGATCTGTACGTGATATAGTTTACAAGGTTCTGTTGTTCCTTGCATTGTGCACTCTTCCTAATTTCAGCAGTACAAGATTTGTTCTGGTCATCTTTTTTTGTGTGGAAATCTCCTCTGAAACTCCCAACTTGTGCAGATGTCAGGCTCCTCAAGAAAACAAAGGCCAAGGTTGCTCAAGAACCAGCAGCAGAAACTCGTCGACCCCTTGTCGAGGTTGGCAATGTCATAAATGGCCGGCATGCTCCAGCTGATCCGAGCCGTCACAAAGAAGTAGCTGCTGTAGAAGCTAACAAGTGTGTAAGGGCAATCAAGCAACACAAGGAGAACAACAGGGTGAAGCCCCAAGTTATCGTGATAAGTTCAGACTCAGAAAATGAGAAGAAAAATCAAGCTAAGAGAGCCGCATCCCGGAGGTCGCCCATCAACACGCTTACAAAAATTCTTAGTAAATGCAGCAGGGTATGAAAGTGTGATCTAATATTATGTGCTGACAATTAAGCTTGATTGAGTAATGTCATCCTAAGAATGTTGTCTGGATTCTTGTTCTTGACGCAGGCTTCTGATGGGGTGATCTCCAGCCCGAAGAAGGCCCCGGTGGCGTACAACATTGACGCATCTGATGCTCACAATGAGCTGGCAGTGGTTGATTATGTTGAAGACATTTACAGGTTCTACAAGAGAACTGAGGTGAGAGCTTGATTAGACTCTTCATGCGAGCACTGTGAAGTTAACAGTAGAATTAAGAAGTTGTTATCTGGTAACAGATGACTTTGTTATGTCAATTTCTGAAGTGATAGCTATTACTTTGTTGTTTTGCTGCTTGTCCAGAGCACCTGCCGGCCTCTCTGTACGTACATGATTTCACAGCCCGATATCAACGAGAGAATGAGGGCAATACTGATTGATTGGATTATTGAGGTCCACCACAGGCTTATTCTCATGCCAGAGACCTTGTACCTGACGGTCTACATTATTGATCAGTACTTATCCATGAAGAATGTTCTGAGAAAGGACCTTCAGCTCATTGGCGTAAGCGCCATGCTGATAGCATGCAAGTATGAAGAGATATGGGCTCCCCTGGTACGGTTCTTCTAAAGTTACTTGACACTACTTATGCTGTATTATTTGGGTGCTAGTTCTATTTCTTTGGCCTATTGTTGAACCATCTGTGCATCAAAAGCTCATAACTGGTGTAGTAGGTAGGGTATTTCTATTTTTTTTGGGTTATTGTTGAGCTATCTCTGCATCAAAAGCTCATAGTGTTGTAGTAGGGTACTTATGTAGTTAACACTACTGATGCTATTTGATTTCAGTGCTAGTTTCATGTCTTTTGTCTTGTTGTTGAACCATCTTTGCATCAGTAGCTCATAACTGGTGTAGTAGCTAGGGTACTTCTGCAGTTCACACTAGTGATGCTGTTTGACTGGAATGCTAGTTCTATTTATTTGGGTTATGGTTGTTGGACTATCTTTGCATCAAAATCTCATAACTGTTGTAGTAGGGTACTTATGTGCTCCCTCCGTTCAGATTAACACTACTGATGCTATTTGATTTCAGTGCTAGTTCCATTTCTTTTGTCTTGTTGTTGAACCATCTTTGCATCAATAGCTCATAACTGGTGTAGTAGCTAGGGTACTTCTGCAGTTCACACTAGTGATGCTGTTTGACTGGAATGCTATTTCTATATATTTGGGTTGTTGTTGAACTATCTTTGCATCAAAAGCTCATAACTGTTGTAGTAGGGGTACTTATGTACTCCCTCCGTTCAGATCAAATTGACGTGGGCTATACAGAGAAAGTAGCGTATGCCTTGTTCCATTTCTTTTGTGCTAGTTCCTTTTCTTTTGTCTTGTTGTTGAACCATCTTTGCATCAATAGCTCATAACTGGTGTAGTAGCTAGGGTACTTCTGCAGTTCACACTAGTGATGCTGTTTGACTGGAATGCTAGTTCTATATATTTGGGTTGTTGTTGAACTATCTTTGCATCAAAAGCTCATAACTGTTGTAGTAGGGGTACTTATGTACTCCCTCCGTTCAGATCAAATCGACGTGGGCTATACAGAGAAAGTAGTGTATGCCTTGTTCCATTTCTTTTGTGCTAGTTCCATTTCTTTTGTCTTGTTGTTGAACCATCTTTGCATCAATAGCTCATAACTGGTGTAGTAGCTAGGGTACTTCTGCAGTTCACACTAGTGATGCTGTTTGACTGGAATGCTATTTCTATTTATTTGGGTTGTTGTTGAACTATCTTTGCATCAAAAGCTCATAACTGTTGTAGTAGGGGTACTTATGTACTCCCTCCGTTCAGATCAAATCGATGTGGGCTATACAGAGAAAGTAGCGTATGCATGTAGTAGCTGGCATCGATTAAATAAGAACAGAGGTAGTAGCTTACATTACTGATGTTGTTTGATTTCAGTGCTAGTTCCATTTCTTTTGTCTTGTTGTTGAACCATCTTTGCATCAATAGCTCATAACTGGTGTAGTAGCTAGGGTACTTATGTAGTTGACACTAGTGATGAACTGGAATGCTAGTTCTATTTCTTTGGGTTATTGTTGAACTATCTTTGCATCAAAAGCTCATAACTGTTGTAGTAGGGTATTTCTGTAATTCACGCTACTGATGCTGCTTGATTGGAGTGTTAGTTCTATTTCTTATGCATATTGTTGAACCATCTTTGCATCAAAAGCTCATAACGGATGTGTGTCAAATCAAACTTGATCAGACTTGCTTGTGAAATCTGATCAATCATGAACTGCTTTTACAGGTTCAGGATCTGTTGTGCATATCAGACAACTCATTTTCTCGGGAACAGGTCCTACGCAAGGAGAAGTCCATACTCAACACGCTGCAGTGGAACTTAACAGTTCCAACCTTGTATATGTTCATGGTTCGGTATCTGAAAGCTGCAATGGGGGATAAGGAGGTATAATTCAGTGACCCAGTTCTCAGTAACTCTACCGCAGATTGATGTGTAATGTTGTCCATCTCCTTGCTTGTCTCCAATGCAGCTGGAAAATATGGCGTTCTTTTATGCCGAGCTTTCACTGGTTCAGTACACCATGCTACAATACCCTCCATCAAAGACTGCAGCAGCAGCTGTCTACGCTGCTCGGTGCACACTGAATATGAGCCCACGCTGGAACGATGTCCTGGAGCACCATACAGGCTTAGCTGAGTGGCAGCTGCTGTAAGTCTTCTTCCTGAACCACACTTGTCAATCGATGCTCCCATGATACTGTCACCAGATTATCATGAAACATTTTCTTTCATGATACAGCGTTTTCCACATGCTGGGTTTTTTGTTTGCTCCCTGCTGCCGTTGTGTTAATTACCTAATGAACCTACCACAGCATTTTCTGTATGCATAACTGACTGGATCTTTTCTTGGTCTCTTGTGTTTGGAACTGAAGGGATTGCGCGATGCGGCTGGCAAGCCTGCACTCGGCGGCACCAGGGAGCAAGCAGAAGGTGGTCTACGTCAAGTACTCGAACCCCAAGCTTGGGACCGTGTCGCTCTACGCCCCTTCAAAGAGACTGATGATTTGAGCGCTTCCTCTCTTCCCCGCTGGCACACGATGCTCATGTTCCTTTTTTGGTCCTGGATAAAGCTTCTCTCTGTGTCGCCCCCGACTATCATCGCTTCGATGTTACCTGGATGACTAGAAACAGAGAGATGTATAGCATAAACATGTGTTGGAGACGATGCAACATTTGCTCTATCGACGCACTGCCATCATCATGATTCGTAACAAATGTAAAGTCGAACATATTTTGTTACTTCTTTATTATATCATATACATCGTGTTTTAGGTTTGTTAACCCCGCAAAAAGAAGATCTCCTTGCCCTGCGATTCTCAGAAGAAGAAAAAATGCCCTGCGAAATCTGGAAATGGGCAGCTTCTTCAGCCGTGGAGTTTGCCCCAGGGCAGCTTCTTCAGCCGTGGAGTTTGCCCCAGGGACCATATACTACGCGGCGGGGCGCCACACTGTACAGCGACGGCCGGAGTCTACCTTGCTCGTTGCTTGTGGACGAGGGGCCAGACTCCTCCGTGGTTCACGCCGGCCAAGGACCCAGGATGGTGTGTTGCGCCTGCGCCGCGTAAAATTAGCAGCTGTCCACAGCGCGGTTGTCGCGGTCGGGGAACACGACACCAAACATGCCCAGCCGGACGCCGAAAGCAACAACATATAGCCAGGCTACTAGCAACAACATATAAACAGAGTCAAGTAGTCAACTGATAAAAAAAAAAGACTTGTCTTGAATCTTGATCGAGCGGAAAAACTAGTTTACTAATGACACATTCCCAATTCCCATGTTGCCATATGGTTCCGAGACAAACAAATTCTCTCTTATTCCCTTGCATCTTAAATCATGCTTATCTCTTAGAAAATTTGGAATGAGGAGTGTTTCGAAATGTTTTCACTATGCTAACGATTGTTGTAACTAAGATTAAGAGAGAGGTGGCTCTTTGAAGCATGACGGGTGCTAAGCGCTTGGGTTCAATTATGCCGCGAGAGTGTATCGCTAGACTTGTAATAGACTTTAACTTCTTCTTAATTAATAAGTAGGGCAAAGCTTTTGCCCCCTTTCAATAAAAAAAACAGCAGTTATATGTGGAGCAGTTGTCGTTGTTGGGAAGCATGACACCAAATAGGGCCCGACGGGTGGACACCCAAAGCAATACATATCCAAAATGGTCATACAATGAACTAGTAATACATAGCCAATTGATAAAGATTGATCTTGATCATTGATAATCCACAAGTATAGGGGATCGCAACAGTCTTCGAGGGAAGTAAAACCCAATTTATTGATTCGACACAAGGGGAGCCAAAGAATATTTGTAAGCCTTAACAGCGGAGTTGTTCAGCTGCACCTGGAAACACTTGCTCGCAAGAGTTTATCAGTAGCAACAGTTTTATAGCAGTAGCAGTAGTGAAATATCAGCAGCAGTGTAACAAAGACAGCAGTAGTGATTATAGTAAACAACAGGATTAAAATATTGTAGGCACATGGATGGATGAATGGGCGCTGCATGGATGAGAGAACTCATGTAACAATCAAGGTAGGGCATTTGCAGATAGTAATAAAGCGGTATCCAAGTACTAAATAACCATAGGCATGTGTTCCATATATAGTCGTTGATGACCCACAAGTATAGGGGGTGTATCGTAGTATCTTCGATAAGTAAGAATGTCGATCCCAACGAGGAGCAGAAGGTGTTGACAAGCAGTTTCGATGAAGGTTTCACTGTAAATGCTCACGTACAAGTATTCAGGGGGTTTTGATGTAACAGTATGAATAAAGTACGAGTAAGTAAAATGCGAGAGAAATAATTGCAGCGAGTGGCCCAATCCTTTTTAGCACAAAGGACAAGCCGGTTTGTTTACTTATAATGACCAAACGTTCTCGAGGACACACGGGATTTTAGTCTAGTGCTTTCGCTACATACGGCTGATTAATCTTCATTGTTTTGATAAGTGTTGTGTGGGTGAACCTCGTGCTAATGTACCGCCCTTCCTAGGACTAATACATACTTGTGATTATACCCCTTGCAAGCATCCGCAACTACAAGAAAGTAATTAAGATAAATCTAACCACAGCCTTAAACTCTGAGATCCTCGCGATCCCTCCTCGCATCGATATACCAACGGGGGTTTAGGTTTCGTCACTCCGGCAACCCCGCAATTAGCAAACGAATACAAGATGCATTCCCCTAGGCCCATAAATGGTGAAGTGTCGTGTAGTCGACGTTCACACGACACCACTAGAAGAATAACACCACAACTTAAATATCATAACATTGAATATTACTCAACCATAGTTCACTACTAACAATTAGACTTCACCCATGTCCTCAAGAACTAAACGAACTACTCACGAGACATCATATGGAACATGATCAGAGGTGATATGATGATGAATAACAATCTGAACATGAACTTGGTTCAATGGTTTCACTCAATAGCATCAACAACAAGTATGAATAGATACCGGGAGAGTTTCCCTATCAAACAATCAAGATCAAACCCAAATTGCTACGGCGGTGACGAGTGTCCAGCGGTGATGATGGCGGTGATGATGGTGGAGATGATGATGATGGTGATGGTGATGATGTCCAGCTCGATGTCGGTGACGATGGCGTCGATTTCCCCTCCGGGAGGGAATTTCCCGGCGGATTCCTCGCCCGCCGGAGAGCTCTTTTCTCTCTGGTGTTCTCCGCCCCGCAGAGGCGGCTGTAACCCTTCGTGAGGATTCCTCTCTGGCTTAGGTCTTCGGGACGAAGGGTTTCGCGAAGAAAAGGAGGCGAAAGGGGTCGTGGGCCCCTCACACCACATGGCGGCGCGGCCAGGGCCTGGGCCGCGCCGCCCTAGGGTGTGGGCCCACCCTGGCTCCTCCTGGCCCCTCCTTCTGGCTTCCTTCGTCATCTTGAAAAATAGGATTTTTGGTATAATTTCCTTCCACAGATTGATCTTCCGAAATATTGCGTTCGACGGTGCTTTTTCCAGCAGAACTCGGCTCCGGTGCTCGATCCTCCAGATAATGATGAAACATGCAAAATAGATGAAATAACATAAGTATTGTGTCCAAATATGAAATATATCAATGAATAACAAGCAAATTATGATATAAAATAGTGATGCAAATTGGACGTATCAACTCCCCCAAGCTTAGACTTCGCTTGTCCCCAAGCGAAACCGAACTCGTAAACAGGTCCACATGTTTATGGAGTGAAGAGTCGATAAATAAAATACTGGACAAGAAGCATCATATTCATTCACACAAGAAATTATAGTAAACAACTTCCTCATATAACTCAATCTTGAAACAAGTATAAGGTAGTCACAAATAAAGGTGCATAAGGAATCATAGTTGGTGATGGCAAACTTTGTTCTTGGTCAGAGAACATTTAACAAATTATATTCATCTATTGAGCAGTGCTCTCATATTAAAAACTTATGGTAAACTTGCATACTCAATCATATTAATCATTGATGACTTCAAAGCTATATTCATTCAAGGTAAAACTTGTACTAAACAAGAAAGAGTAAAGACATGATGAAGCAAATCACAATATAATAGTTTGATCACAACAACTCAAATGCTTGCTTGAGATGGAGGGAAATAGGTTTACCGACTCAACATAAAGTAAAAGACAGTGCCCTTCGCAGAGGGAAGCAGGGATTAAATCATGTGCTAGAGCTTTTTCAGTTTTGAAATCATATAAAGAGAAATAAAGTAAAGTTTTGAGAGGTGTTTGTTGTTGTCAACGACTGGTAGCGGGTACTCTAACCCCTTGCCAAACAAACCTCCAAAGAGCGGCTCCCATGAAGGACGTTATCTCTACCAGCAAGGTAGATCATCCCTCTTCTCTTTTGTTTACACATGTATTTTAGTTTATTTAAGGATGACACTCCCCCCAACCTTTGCTTACACAAGCCATGGCTAACCGAATCCTCGGTTGCCTTCCAACAATCTCATACCATGGAGGAGTGTCTATTGCAAAATTAAGTTGCTTACTGATGAATCGGGGCAAAACATGTGAAGAGAATTATTAATGAAAGTTGATTAATTGGGGCTGGGAACCCCGTTGCCAGCTCTTATTGCAAAATTATAGGATAAGTGGATGAAGCCACTAGTCCCTTAGTGGAGGCTGCC